>NC_052162.1:129575807-129583140 GCF_902713615.1 Scyliorhinus canicula | reverse complement strand
GCACTGTCAGAGGGTCAGTACTGAGGGAGTGCCGCACTGTCAGAGGGTCAGTACTGAGGGAGCGCTGCACTGTCAGAGGGTCAGTACTGAGGGAGTGCCGCACTGTCAGAGGGTCAGTACTGAGGGAGTGCTGCACTGTCAGAGGGTCAGTACTGAGGGAGTGCTGCACTGTCAGAGGGTCAGTACTGAGGGAGTGCTTGCACTGTCAGAGGGTCAGTACTGAGGGAGAGCTGCACTGTCAGAGGGTCAGTACTGAGGGAGTGCTGCACTGTCAGAGGGTCAGTACTGAGGGAGTGCTGCACTGTCAGAGGGTCAGTACTGAGGGAGTGCTGCACTAGTCAGAGGGTCAGTACCGAGGGAGTGCCGCACTGTCAGAGGGTCAGTACTGAGGGAGCGCCGCACTGTCAGAGGGTCAGTACTGAGGGAGCGCTGCACTGTCAGATGGTCAGTACTGAGGGAGCACCGCACTGTCAGAGGGTCAGTACTGAGGGAGCACCGCACTGTCAGAGGGTCAGTACTGAGGGAGCGCTGCACTGTCAGAGGGTCAGTACTGAGGGAGTGCCGCACTGTCAGAGGGTCAGTATTGAGGGAGTGCTGCACTGCCAGAGGGTCAGTACTGAGGGAGTGCTGTACTAACAGAGGGTCAGTACTGAGGGAGCGCTGCACTGTCAGAGGGTCAGTACTGAGGGAGCGCTGCACTGTCAGAGGGTCAGTACTGATGGAGTGCTGCACTGTCAGAGAGTCAGTACTGAGGGAGCGCTGCACTGTCAGATGGTCAGCACTGAGGGAGTGCTGCACTGTCAGATGGTCAGTACTGAGGGAGTGCCGCACTGTCAGAGGGTCAGTACTGAGGGAGCGCTGCACTCAGAGGGTCAGTACTGAGGGAGGGCCACACTGTCAGAGGGTCAGTACTGAGGGAGCGCCGCACTGTCAGAGGGTCAGTACTGAGGGATTGCCGCACTGTCAGAGGGTCAGTACTGAGGGAGTGCTGCACTGTCAGAGGGTCAGTACCGAGGGAGTGCCGCACTGTCAGAGGGTCAGTACTGACGGAGTGCCGCACTGTCAGAGGGTCAGTACTGAGGGAGCGCTGCACTGTCAGAGGGTCAGTACCGAGGGAGTGCCGCACTGTCAGAGGGTCAGTACTGAGGGAGTGCCGCACTGTCAGAGGGTCAGTACTGAGGGAGCGCTGCACTGTCAGAGGGTCAGTACTGAGGGAGTGCCGCACTGTCAGAGGGTCAGTACTGAGGGAGTGCTGCACTGTCAGAGGGTCAGTACTGAGGGAGTGCTGCACTGTCAGAGGGTCAGTACTGAGGGAGTGTTGCACTGTCAGAGGGTCAGTACTGAGGGAGAGCTGCACTTTCAGAGGGTCAGTGCTGAGGGAGTGCTGCACTGTCAGAGGGTCAGTACTGAGGGAGTGCTGCACTGTCAGATGGTCAGTACAGAGGGAGTGCTGCACTATCAGAGGGTCAGTACCGAGGGAGTGCCGTACTGTCAGAGGGTCAGTACTGAGGGAGCGCCGCACTGTCAAAGGGTCAGTACTGAGGGAGCGCTGCACTGTCAGATGGTCAGTACTGAGGGAGCACCGCACTGTCAGAGGGTCAGTACTGAGGGAGCACCGCACTGTCAGAGGGTCAGTACTGAGGGAGCGCTGCACTGTCAGAGGGTCAGTACTGAGGGAGTGCCGCACTGTCAGAGGGTCAGTATTGAGGGAGTGCTGCACTGCCAGAGGGTCAGTACTGAGGGAGTGCTGTACTAACAGAGGGTCAGTACTGAGGGAGCGCTGCACTGTCAGAGGGTCAGTACTGAGGGAGCGCTGCACTGTCAGAGGGTCAGTACTGATGGAGTGCTGCACTGTCAGAGAGTCAGTACTGAGGGAGTGCTGCACTGTCAGATGGTCAGCACTGAGGGAGTGCTGCACTGTCAGATGGTCAGTACTGAGGGAGTGCCGCACTGTCAGAGGGTCAGTACTGAGGGAGCGCTGCACTCAGAGGGTCAGTACTGAGGGAGGGCCACACTGTCAGAGGGTCAGTACTGAGGGAGCGCCGCACTGTCAGAGGGTCAGTACTGAGGGACTGCTGCACTGTCTGAGGGTCAGTACTGAGGGAGTGCTGCACTGTCAGAGGGTCAGTACTGAGGGAATGCTGCAATGTCAGAGGGTCAGTACTGAGGGAGTGCTGCACTGTCAGAGGGTCAGTGCTGAGGGAGTGCTGCACTGTTGGAGGGTCAGTACTGAGGGAGTGCTGCAATGTCAGAGGGTCAGTACTGAGGGAGTGCTGCACTGTCAGAGTGTCAGTACTGAGGGAGCGCTGCACTGTCAGAGGGTCAGTACTGAGGGAGTGCTGCACTGTCAGAGGGTCAGTACTGAGGGAGCCCCGCACTGTCAGAGGGTCAGTACTGAGGGAGCACTGCACTGTCAGAGGGTCAGTACTGAGGGAGTGCTGCACTGTCAGAGGGTCAGTACTGAGGGAGTGCTGCACTGTCAGAGGGTCAATACTGAGGGAGTGCTGCACTGTCAGAGGGTCAGTACTGAGGGAGCCCCGCACTGTCAGAGGGTCAGTACTGACGGAGTGCCGCATTGTCAGAGGGTCAGTACTGAGGGAGTGATGCACTGTCAGAGGGTCAGTACTGAGGGAGTGCTGCACTGTCAGAGGGTCAGTACTGAGAGAGTGCTGCACTGTCAGAGGATCAGTACTGAGGGAGTGTCGCACTGTCAGAGGGTCAGTACTGAGGGAGCGCCGCACTGTCAGAGGGTCAGGACTGAGGGAGTGCCGCACTGTCAGAGGGTCAGTACTGAGGGAGTGCCGCACTGTCAGAGGGTCAGTACTGAGGGAGTGCCGCACTGTCAGAGGGTCAGTACTGAGGGAGTGCTGCACTGTCAGAGGGTCAGTACTGAGGGTGTGCGCACTGTCAGAGGGTCAGTACTGAGGGAGCGCCGCACTGTCAGAGGGTCAGGACTGAGGGAGTGCTGCACTATCAGAGGGTCAGTACCGAGGGAGTGCCGTACTGTCAGAGGGTCAGTACTGAGGGAGCGCCGCACTGTCAAAGGGTCAGTACTGAGGGAGCGCTGCACTGTCAGATGGTCAGTACTGAGGGAGCACCGCACTGTCAGAGGGTCAGTACTGAGGGAGCACCGCACTGTCAGAGGGTCAGTACTGAGGGAGCGCTGCACTGTCAGAGGGTCAGTACTGAGGGAGTGCTGCACTGTCAGAGGGTCAGTACTGAGGGAGTGCCGCACTGCCAGAGGGTCAGTACTGAGGGAGTGCTGTACTAACAGAGGGTCAGTACTGAGGGAGCGCTGCACTGTCAGAGGGTCAGTACTGAGGGAGCGCTGCACTGTCAGAGGGTCAGTACTGAGGGAGTGCTGCACTGTCAGAGAGTCAGTACTGAGGGAGTGCTGCACTGTCAGAGGGTCAGCACTGAGGGAGTGCTGCACTGTCAGATGGTCAGTACTGAGGGAGTGCCGCACTGTCAGAGGGTCAGTACTGAGGGAGCGCTGCACTCAGAGGGTCAGTACTGAGGGAGGGCCGCACTGTCAGAGGGTCAGTACTGAGGGAGTGCCGCACTGTCAGAGGGTCAGTACTGAGGGACTGCTGCACTGTCTGAGGGTCAGTACTGAGGGAGTGCTGCACTGTCAGAGGGTCAGTACTGAGGGAATGCTGCAATGTCAGAGGGTCAGTACTGAGGGAGTGCTGCACTGTCAGAGGGTCAGTACTGAGGGAGTGCTGCCCTGCCAGAGGGTCAGTACTGAGGGAGCCCCGCACTGTCAGAGGGTCAGTACTGAGGGAGCGCCGCACTGTCAGAGGGTCAGTGCTGAGGGAGTGCTGCACTGTCGGAGGGTCAGTACTGAGGGAGTGCTGCACTGTCTGAGGGTCAGTACTGAGGGAGTGCTGCACTGTCAGAGTGTCAGTACTGAGGGAGCGCTGCACTGTCAGAGGGTCAGTACTGAGGGAGTGCTGCACTGTTAGAGGGTCAGTTCTGAGGGAGTTCCGCACTGTCAGATGGTCAGTACTGAGGGAGTGCCGCACTGTCAGAGGGTCAGTACTGAGGGAGTGCTGCACTGTCAGAGGGTCAGTACTGAGGGAGTGCCGCACTGTCAGGGTATCGAACCTGGGACCCTGGCACTGTGAAGCAACAGTGCTAACCACTGTGCTACCGTGTCACCCATGCAGCTCTCTGCGGGAAAGAATTCCACACATTCCCCACCCTCCGAGAGGGGAAATTCCTCCTCATCTCTGTCTGAAATGGGGCGGCCCCCTTACTCTGAGATTCTGCCCTCTGGTCCTAGACTCTCCCACAAGAGGAAACATCCTCTCAGCATCGAGCCTGTCGAGCCCCCTGAGAATCCTGTCTGTCTCAATAAGGTCGCCTCTCATTCTGCTAAACTCCAATGAGGACAGGCCCCAACCTACTCAACCTCTCCTCGTAAGGAAATCCCTCCCTAGCCGGGATCAACCGAGTGAACCTTCTCGGGACAGCCTCCAATGCCGGGATATCGTCCCTTAGATAAGGGGACCAAAACTGTTCACAGTATCCAGGTGAGCTCTAACTGGTGCCGTGTATTGTTTAAACAGGACTTCCCTATTTTTATATTCCATTCCCTTGGCCAACATCCCATTTCCCTTCCCAATTACCTGCTCGAACCTGCGCGCTATTTATGCACCAGGACCCCCAAATCCCTCTGAGCTGCAGCTTTCTGCCGTCTGTCTCCATTTAAATCATATTCAGCTCCTTTATTCTTCCCACCAAAGTGGACAGACTTCACATTTTCCTATTTATATTCCACCTGCTGAGTTTGTGCCCACCACCTCACTTGTCTATGTCCCTCTGTCGTCTCTTTGTGTCATCCTCCTGTTAGTGCTCTTTGGGGGGGTTTAAATTAATTCAGCAGGGGCATGGGAACCTGGATTGTAGTTTTGGGGTACGGTAGATTGAGAGTATAGAGGTCAGGAGCACAGATTTGACTTCGCAGGAGGGTGCCAGTGTTCAGGTAGGTGGTTTGAAGTGTGTCTACTTCAATGCCAGGAGTATACGAAATAAGGTAGGGGAACTGGCAGCATGGGTTGGTACCTGGGACTTCGATGTTGTGGCCATTTCAGAGACATGGATAGAGCAGGGACAGGAATGGTTGTTGCAGGTTCCGGGGTTTAGGTGTTTTAGTAAGCTCAGAGAAGGGGGCAAAAGAGGGGGAGGTGTGGCGCTGCTAGTCAAGGACAGTATTACGGTGGCAGAAAGGATGCTAGATGGGGACTCTTCTTCCTGAGGTAGTATGGGCTGAGGTTAGAAACAGGAAAGGAGAGGTCACCCTGTTGGGAGTTTTCTATAGGCCACCTAATAGTTCTAGGGATGTAGAGGAAAGGATGGCGAAGATGATTCTGGAAAAGAGCGAAAGTAACAGGGTAGTTGTTATGGGAGACTTTAACTTTCCAAATATTGACTGGAAAAGATATAGTTTGAGTACATTAGATGGGTCATTCTTTGTACAATGTGTGCAGGAGGGTTTCCTGACACAATATGTTGACAGGCCAACAAGAGGCGAGGCCACATTGGATTTGGTTTTGGGTAATGAACCAGGCCAGGTGTTAGATCTGGAGGTAGGTGAGCACTTTGGAGACAGTGACCACAATTCGGTGACCTTTACTATTAGTGATGGAAAGGGATAAGTATACCCCGCAGGGCAAGAGTTATAGCTGGGGGAAGGGCAATTATGATGCCATTAGACATGACTTAGGATGTGTAGGTTGGAGAAGTAGGCTGCAAGGGTTGGGCACACTGGATATGTGGAGCTTGTTCAAATAACAGCTATTGCGTGTTCTTGATAAGTACGTACCAGTCAGGCAGGGAGGAAGGGGTAGAGCGAGGGAACCGTGGTTTACCAAATAAGTGGAATCTCTTGTTAAGAGGAAGAAGGAGGCCTATGTGAAGATGAGGCGTGAAGTTTCAGTTGGGGCGCGTGATAGTTACAAGGAAGCGAGGAAGGATCTAAAGAGAGAGCTAAGACGAGCAAGGAGGGGACATGAAACGTCTTTGGCAGGTAGGATCAAGGAAAACCCAAAAGCTTTCTATAGGTATGTCAGGAATAAAAGAATGACTAAGGGTAAGAGTAGGGCCAGTCAAGGACAGTGGTGGGAAGTTGTGTGTGGAGGCTGAGGAGATAAGCGAGATACTAAATGAATACTTTTAGTCAGTATTCACTCAGGAAAAAGATAATGTTGTGGAGGAGAATGCTGAGACCCAGGCTATTAGAATAGATGGCATTGAGGTGCGTAGGGAAGAAGTGTTGGCAATTCTGGACAAGGTGAAAATAGATAAGTCCCCGGGGCCTGATGGGATTTATCCTAGGATTCTCTGGGAAGCCAGGGAAGAGATTGCTGAGCCTTTAGCTTTGATTTTTATGTCATCATTGGCTACAGGAATAGTGCCAGAGGACTGGAGGGTAGCAAATGTGGTCCCTTTGTTCAAGAAGGGGAGTAGAGATAACCCCGGTAACTATAGGCCGGTGAGCCTCACGTCTGTTGTGGGTAAAGTCTTGGAGAGGATTATAAGAGATACGATTTATAATCATCTAGATAGGAATAATATGATTAGGGATAGTCAGCATGGTTTTGTGAAGGGTAGGTCATGCCTCACAAACCTTATCGAGTTCTTTGAGAAGGTGACTGAACAGGTAGACGAGGGTAGAGCAGTTGATGTGGTGTATATGGATTTCAGTAAAGCGTTTGATAAGGTTCCCCACGGTCGGCTATTGCAGAAAATACGGAGGCTTGGGATTGAGGGTGATTTAGAGATGTGGATCAGAAATTGGCTAGTTGAAAGAAGACAGAGGGTGGTGGTTGATGGCAAATGTTCAGAATGGAGTTCAGTTACGAGTGGCGTACCACAAGGATCTGTTCTGGGGCCGTTGCTGTTTGTCATTTTTATAAATGACCTAGAGGAGGGCACAGAAGGTTGGGTGAGTAAATTTGCAGACGACACTAAAGTCGGTGGAGTTGTAGACAGTGTGGAAGGATGTTGCAGGTTACAGAGGGACATCGATAAGCTGCAGAGCTGGGCTGAGAGGTGGCAAATGGAGTTTAATGTAGAGAAGTGTGAGGTGATTCACTTTGGAAAGAATAACAGGAATGCGGAATATTTGGCTAATGGTAAAATTCTTGGCAGTGTGGATGAGCAGAGGGATCTCGGTGTCCATGTACATAGATCCCTGAAAGTTGCCACCCAGGTTGATAGGGTTGTGAAGAAGGCCTATGGTGTGTTGGCCTTTATTGGTAGAGGGATTGAGTTCCGGAGCCATGAGGTCATGTTGCAGCTGTACAAAACTCTGGTACGGCCGCATTTG
>NC_052162.1:129568307-129570807 GCF_902713615.1 Scyliorhinus canicula | reverse complement strand
CACACACTCTCTCTCACACACTCTCTCTCTCAAACACTCTCTCACACACACACTCTCTCTCACACACTCTCTCTCTCACACTCTCTCTCTCACACACACTCTCACACACACTCTCTCTCTCACACACTCTCACATACACTCTCTCTCACACACTCTCTCTCACACTCTCTCTCTCACACACACTCTCACACACACTCTCTCTCTCACACACTCACTCTCACACACTCTCTCACACTCTCTCTCACACACACACTCACACACACTCTCTCTCTCACACACTCTCTCTCACACACACTCTCTCACACTCTCACTCACACACACTCTCACACACACTCTCTCTCTCACACACTCTCTCTCACACACACTCTCACACACACTCTCTCTCACACACTCTCTCTCTCTCACACTCTCTCTCTCACACACACTCTCACACACACTGTCTCTCTCACACACTCTCTCTCTCACACAGTCCCTCACACACTCTCTCTCACACACTCCCTCACACACTCTCTCTCACACATTCTCTCTCTCTCACACTCCCTCAAACTCTCTCTCACACACTCTCTCTCTCAAACACTCTCACACACACACTCTCTCACACTCTCTCTCTCACACACTCTCTCACACACACTCTGTCACACACTCTCTCTCACACACACACTCTCTCTCACACACCGTCTCACACACACTCTCTCTCACACTCTTACACACACTGTCTCTCACACACTCTCTCATACACTCCCACACTGTTGCTTCACAGCTCTAGGGCCCGAGGTTCGATTCCCGGCTTGGGTCACTATCTGTGCGGAGTCTGCACGTTCTCTCCGTGTCTGCGTGGGTTTCCTCCGGGTGCTCCGGTTTCCTCCCACAAGTCCCGAAAGACGTGCTGTTGGGTGAATTGGACATTCTGAATTCTCCCTCTGTGACCCGGACAGGCGCCGGAATGTGGCGACTGGGGGATTCTCACAGTAACTTCATTGCAGAGTTAATGTCAGCCTACTTGTGACACTAATAAAGATTATTATTATTATTACTCTCACATACACTCTCACACATACTCTCTCTCACACATACACTCACACACACTCACAAATACACTCTCATACACACTCTCTCACACATACACTCTCACACACACTCTCTCACTCACACATACACTCTCACTCTCTCTCTCTCTCTCACACACTCTCTCACACCCACACTCTCACACACAGTATCACACACACACTCTCTCACACACACACACTCCCACACACACAATCTCACACACACACAATCCCACAAACATAATCTCACACACACACAATCCCACAAACATAATCCCACACACACTCACACACACTCCCTCACACACAATCTCACACACAATCCCACAAACATAATCTCACACACACTCACACACACTCCCTCACACACTTTCTCACACATTCTCACACACACTCGTTCCCTCACACACTCTCACACACACATTCTTACACACACCCTCACACACAGACTCCCTCACACACATACTCACAAACACTCTCTCAAGCATACACTCACACACACACTCTCTATCGCACACACTCACACACATCCCTCAGACACACTTTATCACACACACACTCACACACACACACGCACTCTCTATCACACACTCTCCCACACACCCTCACACATGCTACTCACTCTCACACGCACACTATCTCATACAGATTCCCTCACACACTCTCTCTCACACACTCACTCACACACACTCTCTCACACACTCTCACACACACACACTCCCTCACACACTCTCTCTCACACACACACTTGCTCATACACTCTCTCTCACACACACTCTCTCACACACTCTCTATTACACACACATACTCCGTCACACACACACTCTCTCACGCTCTCTCACACACACTCACACACACCCTCACACACACACCCTCTCCCACACACTCTCTCACAAACCCTCTCTCACACACACTCTCTCACACACACTCTCACACACAGTCTGTCACACACAGTCTCTCACACACAGTCTCTCACACACACACACTCACTCTCACACACTCTCTCACACACCCTCTCTCACACACTCTCTCACACACACTCTCTCACACACTCTCTCTCACACACTCTCTCTCACACTCTCACACATACTCTCTCTCTCACACTCACTCTCTCTCACACACTCTGTCAAACACTCTCCCACACACACTCGCTCTCACAGACACACGCACATACACACACTCTCTCACACACTCTCTCACACACTCTCTCAAACACTCTCTCACACACACTCTCTCACACACACTCTCTCACACACTCTCCGACACACACTCTCTCTCACACACCCTCACACACTCTCTCTCACACACCCTCACACACACACTCTCTCACACACACTCTCTCTCACACTCCCTCACACACACTCTCTCACACACTCCCTCACACACACTCTCTCACACACTCTCTCACACACCCTCACACACTCTCTCTCACACACCCTCACACACACACTCTC
>NC_052162.1:129558307-129565807 GCF_902713615.1 Scyliorhinus canicula | reverse complement strand
CCAACCGGCGTCGCATGGCCTGCACGCACGCGACCGGCGAGTCCGCGGAGAATCGCGAAAGCACCGTTGCCCTGGATTTCCGGCGTGAACGGTTATTCTCCGCCACCTGACCGGGTTGGAGGATCTCGCCCACCCATCTCAGTTCCCAATCCACTTTCAAATACAGTTCGCACTCAGGAATACTTGCTGCACAGAGATGTCTTGAAAACCCCACTTTGAGAGAGATCTTTTGACACTGCTTCAAAGACAAGATCTGACTCCTGTCAGAACCATGCAGAAACTCTGACTGTATTCCTTCGGAAAGAAGCTGCTTCTCAGCTTGTTTCAGCTCATCCTCCAGCCAGACAATTCTGAGCAGCGGGTTCCTCCAGCGGCCTGCGCTGGAATTGGGAGATGTGATTGGGCGGAGAATCAGTTCCGATGGTGAAATCACGGCGGACGCCAGTTTCACACCAAATCGCGAGTCTCCGTCACATCGACAGCGGCGTCAATGCGTTCCGGAACGCACGTACAGTAAAAGCCGTTTGCATATCATTAGCGGGCCTGACCCGGTATTCTCTGGGGCCTCCGCGATGCTCGGCCTTCGATGGGCCGACTTCCCAATGGCGCGGTTCACTTGTGCTTTCAGAAATTGGCATCATGGCTACTGAGGGAGAGAGAGGGGGGGATACAGAGAGTGTCCAACATCACCATAGTTTGCTGACAGTTGTGCCGCTGGCCGTGGTGGGGGAGGGGGCTTCTGCCAGGACTGGGGGGAGTAGCAAGGGGTGGCCAGGAGCTGGGCTGTGGGGTCAGGGTGGACGGGCACGGAACAGTCCACTGTGCACTTTGTGCCATGGGACATATAGGTGTCCCCACCCCCAGGCCACCCCCCAGGTGCCCTCTGGCCCCAACCCACCCATCAACACGATGGGTGCACCCCACCACAACCAGTGCCACCTTGTCGGCTGGGACGATGTGTGTGGGGAATGAAGTGTGCACATTTGGCTGCAGCCTGTGTGCAAGTCATGGACCTGGCAAATCCGGCACCATTTCCCATTGGAATCGATTGCGTTCCACTTGGCGCTGGCCCCTCGATGGTCGCTGAATCGGTGGGTGCCAGTTTTGCTTCATCCCAGGAATGGAGAATCCAGCCCACTGTACCTCATTAACTCCACAGGGAACCCCCACTTCACCCAAACAAAACTACATTAGCCCAAGGTTTTTACTGGTGCCTTAATTGTCACCCTGGCTCCCAAAATCTTTCTAACCAGGATTCTTTAAAAACATGACCTCAGCAGTCACACACACACACTTGCCCAAGCTTTTAACCCATCACAGAAAAGTGTGAGGAAAAGGTGACTGCACCACAGGAGTGATAACACCAACCAATAGGTATTGTTTGTGCTGGAACAAACTTTAATTTAAATACAAAATAAATGGCATTTGCAATAAAGTAACAGCTATGCAGTTCAGAGTTTAAACACTTCTTAAATAAAAGGATACAACTTTATCTTACTCCTTGTATGTAGCACTATATTATGAAAATCGCTTATTGTCACGAGTAGGCTTCAATGAAGTTACTGTGAAAAGCCCCTAGTCGCCACATTCCGGCGCCTGTCCGGGGAGGCTGGTACGGGAATTGAACCGTGTTGCTGGCCTGCCTTGGTCTGCTTTAAAAGCCAGCGATTTAGCCCAGTGTGCTAAACCAGCCCCATCGAGGGGCCAGCGCCAAGTGGAACACTATTGATTCCATATTATATTCCAATTGAGCAAACCAATACAGTTCAAAGATCATGGCAGGAATTCTCTGGCCGTTGCAATTCACTGCCCCCCCCCCCCCCCCACCCGCGAGTTACCCGACGGTGGACTGGACAGGAGCTTTTTCCTCAAAGTCTGGTAGGTTAAACAATAGTCTGAGACAGGCAAGAATCTGCAGGCTGTTTCCTGACGGGATGTCTCGCTCTCTCCAATCAGTATTTTAAAATGAACTGTATTCAAGAATAAGACATATATTCCTGGGTTGACTAATTGCATTTAAAAGTGGATTTTGACCTGAGATGGATTTTGCCTGAGTGGAGGTAAAAAGATAGCAGTTCGGAACCAGTGTTTCAGTTTATTGTTAAGCATTGTTTAATGGCAGAAACCCCAATATTTTATTTAATTGCTAAGACTGTGAGGGAAGGATATTTCACACCAGGACTGTCTCACGCACAAATAGGGATGTGGTATATCATAACAAACTTTATTACTGACATTGGATGAAAGTAACTTTAACCTCAGACAAGAAGATAGCTTGCAACAACCCGTTACGTTGTTTAAGCCTTGCCACACCCGACGAGAGTCTGTGTCATTAGTCTGGGACTCCAGCTTAGTCGGGTATTGTCTCTTGGCATCCTGGATGACTTTGCCGAGGTCATACACAAATTTCATGTATAGGTCAGGGTCACCTGTCTTGTACACCTCAGACGTGGCCTTCTGTAGGGAGTGAATCTGCTGATTAAACCATGGTTTATAGTTGGGGAATGCACGTACTATCTTCATTGACACACAATCCTCTACACACTTACTGATGAAGTCTGTGATGGTGCTGGCAAACTCGTTTAGGTTGGCTGCTGAGTTCTTTTTTTAAAAATAATTTTTATTGAAATTTTTTGAAAAATATATAACAGAACAATAATAACAATAACAATAATAAACATCCCCCGGCACCCGTAAAAACGCATATAACAAATCCCCCCACCCCCGCCAAACCCAATAAACAACAAAATAAATTAACAATAAGCAAATTAACTTAAACACTATCCCCTTAAACCCCCCCTTTCCCCCATCCCCCCACCCCCCTTTCCCCATCCCCCCCTTCCCCATCCCCCCTTTCCCCCATCCCCCCTTTCCCCCCATCCCCCCCTTTCCCCCCATCCCCCCCTTTCCCCCCATCCCCCCCCCCCCCCGGGTTGCTGCTGCTGCTGCTGATCTAGTTCCTTATCGTTGAGCCAGAAAGTCAAGGAAAGGCTGCCACCTCCTAAAGAACCCTTGTACCGACCCCCTCAGGGCGAAGCTGACCCTCTCCAGCTTAATGAATCCCGCCATGTCACTGATCCAGGTTTCCACGCTCGGAGGTCTCGCATCCTTCCACTGTAGCAAGATCCTCCGCCGGGCTACTAGGGACGCAAAGGCCAGCACACCGGCCTCTTTCGCCTCCTGCACTCCCGACTCCACCCCAACCCCAAATATCGCGAGTCCCCAGCCTGGCTTGACCCTGAATCCTACCACCCTCGACACCGTCCTCGCCACCCCCTTCCAGAACTCCTCCAGTGCCGGGCATGCCCAGAACATATGGGCATGGTTCGCTGGACTCCCCGAACACCTGACACACCTGTCTTCACCCCCAAAGAACCTACTCATCCTAGACCCGGACATGTGGGCCCGGTGCAGCACCTTGAACTGGATGAGACTAAGCCTCGCGCATGAAGAGGAGGAGTTCACCCTCTCCAGGGCATCAGCCCATGTCCCCTCCTCAATCTGCTCCCCCAGCTCCACCTCCCACTTAGCCTTCAGCTCCTCTACTGACGCCTCCCCCAGGCTACTGAGTTCTTGAATATGGACCAGTCCACTGACTCCAAGCAACCGTGTAGGAGCTCTTCTGTTGCCTCGGACCAGCATTGCACAACCTTCTTAACCTGATTCTTCCGCTTACGTTTCTGCTTGTATGCCGGGAGAAGTGCAGTTGGTGGATGGATCAATATGCGCCCTTGATGTTTGTGTCGCAGTGGTCAAGGATGTTGGCGCCCCTGGATGGACATGTTGGTGGAATTTTAGCAGTACACCATTGAGGTTGGCCTGGTTGAAGTCCCTGGCCACAATGTACAGGGCCTCTGGTTATTCTGCTTCATTATTATTTATAGCAGTGTACAATTCATCAAGTGATAGCCATTGTAACTGAGGGAGAAGAGATAAATCTAGATTATTCTGAATTTGGCATTCCTCAAATTAGATTGGACAATGAGGAAGTGATAAGAAATTGGGATAAATTACTGAGTTACCTTCTGGACAGTCAAAGTGGCCTGAATGAGTATTACAGTCACATAGAGCTATATGTGGAAACATATTGGGAAGTAGAAATGTAATTATACATGATGTAGATGTAGGAAACGCTACTCCAATTAAGCAACATCCTGAAAGGCTCAATCTACTGAGGTTAGCGCAGGTATTAAAGGAGACTGAAATCATGCTCAAGAATGATATCATCAAAATGAGTTACAGTGATTGGAGCTCACCTATTGTGATGGTACCAAAACCAGATGGAATGCACCGATTGTGTGTGGGCTATATAAAAGTCAATGCAGTGACAACGTCAGATTGATATCCTGTTCCGCATTTGGAAGACTGTGTTGAAAAGGTTGGGCAAGCAAATTTTAGTCCCAAACTTGACTGACTTAAAGGAGACTGTCAAGTACCTTTATCAGACATCAGCTTTTGCAACGCCAAATGGTCTGCACCAGTTTGAAGTTATGCCGTTTGGAATGAAGAATGGCCAGCAACATTCCAAAGACTAAACAAGGTCATTTCTGGACTAAACTATTCTGGAATGTTCATTGACGATTTGGTGGTGTTCACTCAAACGTGGAAGGAACATTTGGACCACATAAACACAACCTGATCAATTACAGGACTCCCGTCAGGATTACAGGATTGCTGGTGAACTTGATTAAAAATGAATTTGTGAAAGCTCAAGTCACATTCTTCGGCCACACGGTTGGGCATGAAAAATGAAATGAAAATGAAAATCGCTTATTGTCACGAGTAGGCTTCAATGAAGTTACTGTGAAAAGCCCCTAGTCGCCACATTCCAGCGCCTGTCCGGGGGTACGGGAATCGAACCGTGCTGCTGGTCTGCCTTGGTCTGCTTTAAAAGCCAGCGATTTAGCCCTGTGAGCTAAACCAGCCCCTATGGTCAGATGGCGCCATGAAATGTGAAAACGGAAACTATTGGGGAGTTTCCAATACCATCAACGAGAAGAGAAGTTCTGAGATTCCTGGGCAAGAGTGGTTTCTACCAGAATCCCATGCCAAATTTTAGCAATGTGGTTGCTCCACTGAATGAACCTCTGATAAAGCACAGAAAATTTCAGTGGACGTCAGAATGTCAGGAGGCATGTGACAATCTGAAAACTGTGTTAACCGTCCCACAGTGTTGGTGGTACCGAATTATGCCAAGTAATTTAAGGGGGTAATTGATATGAGTGATGTCGGTGTTGGTGCTGTACTGTAATAGGAAGACGACGAAAGAATCAAAAGGCCCGTTGGTTTTTCTCAAACTAAATATTCGTAAACATAAATATTCGATCATCGAGAAGACGACATTGAGTTTGGTATCGGCGTTACAACATTTTGACATTTATGTTGGGACCAAACGGAGCCATTGGCATATAAAGACCAAAATCCATTCAAGTATTTGGAAAAGGTTGAGGATCAAATGCGAGACTACTTAGATGGAGTTTATTGTTACAACGATTTCACTTAAAAATGATATATGTGGCAGGAAGAGAAAATGTGATTGCCAATGCTTTATCATGATTTTGAAATATGACAAGACTGGAATGTTCGAAGGTGGAAAAGACTGAAATGGACAAGACTTATGTTTAAATTTGCATGCTTAAATGGAATAGGATATGTATGCTAGAGAGTATTGATTGTGTTTAGTAATGTGCACCGTTTAGAGTTGAATGGCTTTGGAAAATGAAGACATCTTTTTTCTATTGCTGGTTCGTTTAATTTAAGGGGGTAGGTGTGATGAATGTAGGAACTTCAGAAAAATTGCACTATATGCAATTGGCGCAGTAAGGGTTAAAAGCCTGGGTTAGTGTGCGTATGACTGCTGCAGTCATGTTCTTAAAAATCCTGGTTTGAAAGAGAGGTAGGCTTCAGGGGACCATGGGGTGCAATTAAAGCTACGTAAAAGTTTGGGCAGATGGATTTCTGTTTATATTAAGAGGTTAATTAGAGACATTGGTGGGATTCTTCACTGGCGAGAATATCCGTTCTGTCAGCGGTGCACCCATGCCTGTAGGTTTCCCAGTGACATGGGGTAGCTAAATGGGAAATTTCATTGGCACCTGGTGGCAAGGGCGTGCCACTGAAGAACACGCGGCTGGTGGATCAGAGAATCCCGCCTATCATGCTCAGCTTCGTGAGAAGGGGCGAGGTGTTGAAGCAGTCAGGTGTTGAGGTTCAGTTTTAGTTTTTGTCTGGAAGGTGAGCGGAGAATCAGTTTCTGAAGAAATAGAGCCAGAGAATCTGGGCGTGATTCTCCGCTCCCCACACCGGGTGGGAGAATCGCGGGAGGGCCGGGCGAATCACGCCACGCCGCCCTGGCACCCCCGTGATTCTCCCACCCCCCCCAAAATGACGTGTCGCGTTTTGCGACACGCCGCTCAGAGAATCGGCGCTCGCCGTTTTTCCCGGCGACCGGCGATTCTCCGGCCTGGATGGGCCGAGTGGCCTGACGACCCCGACGGGTTCACGCCGGTGGCAACCACACCTGGTCGCTGCCGGCGTGAACATCGCGCGACAGGTAAGTGTGGGGCTTGTGGGGGGCGGAGAGAGGATCGTGCACCACGACCGTGCTCGTGAGGGGACTGGCCTGCAATTGGTGCCCACCATTTGTCGGGCCGGCGTCTCTAAGAGACACATTCTTTCCCCTCCGCCGCCCCGCAAGATCAAGGCGCCACGTCTTGCAGGGCAGCGGAGGGGAAGACGGCAACCGCGCATGCGCGGGTTGAAGCCGACCAACCTGCGCATGCGCGGCTGATGTCACTTAGGCGCCGCCGGCCGCATCATTCTCGGCGCGCCGCTTTGACGCAAGCGTCAAGGCCCGGCGGCCGAGTTTCCCGCAACGCCGCTCCTCGCCCTCCGGGGGGGGGAGAATAGGGGGCGAGGAGTGGCCTCCGACACCGGAGTGAAACACTCAGTCTCCCTGTCGGAGAATTTCGCCCCCTGTATTGCTGTGGCCTGGGATCAGGCCTATCTTTTCAAATAGTCTCAAAAGGCATCTCTGTACAGCAAGTATTCCTGAGTGCTAACTGCATTTAAAAGTGGATTGAGAGCTGAGATTGTTTTGTTGTTTGAGTGGGAATAAAGATAGCAGTTAGGGGTTATTGTGTCACAGTATTGATTTGCATTGTTTAAAGGGTAACTGGAAGCAATTTCTTTGTGCAATCATAGAATAGAATCATAGAATCCCTACAGTACAGAAGGAGGCCATTCGGCCCATCAGGTCTGCACCGACCCTCTGAAAGGGCACCCTACTGAAGCTCAATTCCCTGCCTTATCCTTAATCTAACCTACACACCCCTGGACACTGAGGGCCAATCCACCTAACCTGCACATCTTTGGACTGTGGGAGGAAACCGGAGCACCCGGAGGAAACCCACGCAGACACGGGGAGAACGTGCAGACTCCACACAGACAGTCACCCGAGGCCATGATGTTAAAGATATTTTAATCCTGTGTTAGTAATAA
>NC_052162.1:129523629-129557807 GCF_902713615.1 Scyliorhinus canicula | reverse complement strand
TTTACTCTGTATCTAGCCCCGTGCTGTACCTGTCCTGGGCGTGTGTGATGGGGGCAGTGTAGAGGGAGCTTTACTCTGTATCTAACCCCGTGCTGTACCTGTCCTGGGAGTGTTTGATGGGGACAGTGTAGAGGGAGCTTTACTCTGTATCAAACCCCGTGCTGTACCTGTCCAGGGAGTGTTTGATGGAGACAGTGTAGAGGGAGCTTTACTCTGAATCTAATCCCGTGCTGTACCTGTCCTGGGAGTGTTTGATGGGGACAGTATAGAGGGAGCTTTACTCTGTATCTAACCCCGTGCTGTACCTGTCCTGGGAGTGTTTGATGGAGACAGTGTAGAGGGAGCTTTACTCTGTATCTAACCCCGTGCTGTACCTGTCCTGGGAGTGTTTGATGGGGACAGTGTAGAGGGAGCTTTACTCTGTATCTAACCCCGTGCTGTACCTGTCCTGGGAGTGTTTGATGGGGACAGCGAAGAGGGAGCTTTACTCTGTATCTAACCCCATGCTGTACCTGTCCTGGGAGTGTTTGATGCGGACAGTGTAGAGGGAGCTTTACTCTGTATCTAACCCTCTGCTGTACCTGTCCTGGGAGTGTTTGATGGGGACAGTGTAGAGGGTGCTTTACTCTGTATCTAACCCCGTGCTGTACCTGTCCTGGGAGTGTTTGATGGGGACAGTGTAGAGGGAGCTTTACTCTGTATCTAACCCTCTGCTGTACCTGTCCTGGGAGTGTTTGATGGGGACAGTGAAGAGGGAGCTTTACTCTGTATCTAACCCCGTGCTGTACCTGTCCTGGGAGTGTTTGATGGGGACAGCGTAGAGGTAGCTTTACTCTGTATCTAACCCCGTGCTGTACCTGTCCTGGGAGTGTTTGACGGGGACAGTGTAGAGGGAGGTTTACTCTGTATCTAACCCTCTGCTGTACCTGTCCTGGGAGTGTTTGATGGGGACAGTGTAGAGGGAGCTTTACTCTGTATCTAACCCCGTGCTGTACCTGTCCTGGGAGTGTTTGATGGGGGCAGTGCAGAGGGAGCTTTACTCTGTATCTAACCCCATGCTGTACCTGTCCTGGGAGTGTTTGATGGGGACAGTGCAGAGGGAGCTTTACTCTGTATCTAACCCCGTGCTGTACCTGTCCTGGGAGTGCTTGATGGGGACAGTGTAGAGGGAGCTTTACTCTGTATCTAACCCCATGCTGTACCTGTCCTGGGAGTGTTTGATGGGGACAGTGGAGAGGGAGCTTTACTCTGTATCTAACCCCGTGCTGTCCCTGTCCTGGGAGTGTTTGATGGGGACAGTGGAGAGGGAGCTTTACTCTGTATCTAATCCCGTGCTGTACCTGTCCTGGGAGTGTTTGATGGGGACAGTGTAGAGGGAGCTTTACTCTGTATCTAACCCCGTGCTGTACCTGTCCTGGGAGTGTTTGATGGAGACAGTGTAGAGGGAGCTTTACTCTGTATCTAACCCCGTGCTGTACCTGTCCTGCGAGTGTTTGATGGGGACAGTGTAGAGGGAGCTTTACTCTGTATCTAACCCCGTGCTGTACCTGTCCTGGGAGTGTTTGATGGGGACAGCGAAGAGGGAGCTTTACTCTGTATCTAACCCCGTGCTGTACCTGTCCTGGGAGTGTTTGATGGGGACAGTGTAGAGGGAGCTTTACTCTGTATCTAACCCCTCTGCTGTACCTGTCCTGGGAGTGTTTGATGGGGACAGTGTAGAGGGAGCTTTACTCTGTATCTAACCCCGTGCTGTACCTGTCCTGGGAGTGTTTGATGGGGACAGCGTAGAGGTAGCTTTACTCTGTATCTAACCCCGTGCTGTACCTGTCCTGGGAGTGTTTGATGGGGACAGTGTAGAGGGAGCTTTACTCTGTATCTAACCCTCTGCTGTACCTGTCCTGGGAGTGTTTGATGGGGACAGTGTAGAGGGAGCTTTACTCTGTATCTAACCCCGTGCTGTACCTGTCCTGGGAGTGTTTGATGGGGGCAGTGTAGAGGGAGCTTTACTCTGTATCTAACCCCATGCTGTACCTGTCCTGGGAGTGTTTGATGGGGACAGTGTAGAGGGAGCTTTACTCTGTATCTAACCCCGTGCTGTACCTGTCCTGGGAGTGTTTGATGGGGACAGTGTAGAGGGAGCTTTACTCTGTATCTAACCCCGTGCTGTACCTGTCCTGGGAGTGTTTGATGGGGACAGTGTAGAGGGAGCTTTACTCTGTATCTAACCCCGTGCTGTCCCTGTCCTGGGAGTGTTTGATGGGGACAGTGAAGAGGGAGCTTTACTTTGTATCCAACCCCGTGCTGTACCTGTCCTGGGAGTGTTTGATTGGGGACAGTGTAGAGGGAGCTTTACTCTGTATCTAACCCCGTGCTGTACCTGTCCTGGGAGTGTTTGATGGGGGACAGTGTAGAGGGAGCTTTACTCTGTATCTAACCCCATGCTGTACCTGCCCTGGGAGTGTTTGATGGGGACAGTGTAGAGGGAGCTTTACTCTGTATCTAACCCCGTGCTGTCCCTGTCCTGGGAGTGTTTGATGGGGACAGTGTAGCGGGAGCTTTACTCTGTATCTAACCCCGTGCTGTACCTGTCCTGGGAGTGTTTGATGGGGACAGTGTAGAGGGAGCTTTACTCTGTATCTAACCCTGTGCAGTACCTGTCCTGGGAGTGTTTGATGGGGACAGTGTAGAGGGAGCTTTACTCTGTATCTAACCCCGTGCTGTACCTGTCCTGGGAGTGTTTGATGGGGACAGTGTAGAGGGAGCTTTACTCTGTATCTAACCCCGTGCTGTACCTGTCCTGGGAGTGTTTGATGGGGACAGTGTAGAGGGAGCTTTACTCTGTATCTAAGCCCCGTGCTGTACCTGTCCTGGGAGTGTTTGATGGGGACAGTGTAGAGGGAGCTTTACTCTGTATCTAACCCCGTGCTGGACCTGTCCTGGGAGTGTTTGATGGGGACAGTGTAGAGGGAGCTTTACTCTGTATCTAACCCCGTGCTGTACCTGTCCTGGGAGTGTTTGATGGGGACAGTGTAGAGGGAGCTTTACTCTGTATCTAACCCCGTGCTGTACCTGTCCTGGGAGTGTTTGATGGGGACAGTGTAGAGGGAGCTTTACTCTGTATCTAACCCCGTGCTGTACCTGTCCTGGGAGTGTTTGATGGGGACAGTGTAGAGGGAGCTTTACTCTGTATCTAACCCCGTGCTGTACCTGTCCTGGGAGTGTTTGATGGGGACAGTGTAGAGGGAGCTTTACTCTGTATCTAACCCCGTGCTGTACCTGTCCTGGGAGTATTTGATGGGGACAGTGTAGAGGGAGCTTTACTCTGTATCTAACCCCGTGCTGTACCTGTCCTGGGAGTGTTTGATGGGACAGTGTAGAGGGAGCTTTACTCTGTATCTAACCCCGTGCTGTACCTGTCCTGGGAGTGTTTGATGGGGACAGTGTAGAGGGAGCTTTACTCTGTATCTAACCCCGTGCTGTACCTGTCCTGGGAGTGTTTGATGGGGACAGTGTAGAGGGAGCTTTACTCTGTATCTAACCCCGTGCTGTACCTGTCCTGGGAGTGTTTGATGGGGACAGTGTAGAGGGAGCTTTACTCTGTATCTAACCCCGTGCTGTACCTGTCCTGGGAGTGTTTGATGGGGACAGTGTAGAGGGAGCTTTACTCTGTATCTAACCCCGTGCTGTACCTGTCCTGGGAGTATTTGAGGAGGACAGTGTAGAGGCAGCTTTACTCTGTATCTAACCCCGTGCTGTCCCTGTCCTGGGAGTGTTTGATGGGGACAGTGTAGAGGGAGCTTTACTCTGTATCTAACCCCGTGCTGTACCTGTCCTGGGAGTGTTTGATGGGGACAGTGTAGAGGGAGCTTTACTCTGTATCTAACCCCGTGCTGTACCTGTCCTGGGAGTGTTTGATGGGGACAGTGTAGAGGGAGCTTTACTCTGTATCTAACCCCGTGCTGTCCCTGTCCTGGGAGTGTTTGATGGGGACAGTGAAGAGGGAGCTTTACTTTGTATCCAACCCCGTGCTGTACCTGTCCTGGGAGTGTTTGATGGGGACAGTGGAGAGGGAGCTTTACTCTGTATCTAACCCCGTGCTGTACCTGTCCTGGGAGTGTTTGATGGGGACAGTGTAGAGGGAGCTTTACTCTGTATCTAACCCCATGCTGTACCTGCCCTGGGAGTGTTTGATGGGGACAGTGTAGAGGGAGCTTTACTCTGTATCTAACCCCGTGCTGTCCCTGTCCTGGGAGTGTTTGATGGGAACAGTGTAGCGGGAGCTTTACTCTGTATCTAACCCCGTGCTGTACCTGTCCTGGGAGTGTTTGATGGGGACAGTGTAGAGGGAGCTTTACTCTGTATCTAACCCTGTGCAGTACCTGTCCTGGGAGTGTTTGATGGGGACAGTGTAGTGGGAGCTTTACTCTGTATCTAACCCCGTGCTGTACCTGTCCTGGGAGTGTTTGATGGGGACAGTGTAGAGGGAGCTTTACTCTGTATCTAACCCCGTGCTGTACCTGTCCTGGGAGTGTTTGATGGGGACAGTGCAGAGGGAGCTTTACTCTGTATCTAGCCCCGTGCTGTACCTGTCCTGGGAGTGTTTGATGGGGACAGTGTAGAGGGAGCTTTACTCTGTATCTAACCCCGTGCTGTACCTGTCCTGGGAGTGTTTGATGGGGGATAGTGTAGAGGGAGCTTTACTCTGTATCTAACCCCGTGCTGTACCTGCCCTGGGAGTGTTTGATGGGGACAGTGTAGAGGGAGCTTTACTCTGTATCTAACCCCGTGCTGTACCTGTCCTGGGAGTGTTTGATGGGGACAGTGTAGAGGGAGCTTTACTCTGTATCTAACCCCGTGCTGTACCTGTCCTGGGAGTGTTTGATGGGGACAGTGTAGAGGGAGCTTTACTCTGTATCTAACCCCGTGCTGTACCTGTCCTGGGAGTGTTTGATGGGGACAGTGTAGAGGGAGCTTTACTCTGTATCTAACCCCGTGCTGGACCTGTCCTGGGAGTGTTTGATGGGGACAGTGTAGAGGGAGCTTTACTCTGTATCTAACCCCGTGCTGTACCTGTCCTGGGAGTATTTGATGAGGACAGTGTAGAGGCAGCTTTACTCTGTATCTAACCCCGTGCTGTACCTGTCCTGGGAGTGTTTGATGGGGACAGTGTAGAGGGAGCTTTACTCTGTATCTAACCCCGTGCTGTACCTTTCCTGGGAGTGTTTGATGGGGACAGTGTAGAGGGAGCTTTACTCTGTATCTAACCCCGTGCTGTACCTGTCCTGGGAGTATTTGATGAGGACAGTGTAGAGGCAGCTTTACTCTGTATCTAACCCCGTGCTGTACCTGTCCTGGGAGTGTTTGATGAGGACAGTATAGAGGAAGCTTTACTCTGTATCTAACCCCGTGCTGTACCTGTCCTGGGAGTGTTTGATGGGGACAGTGTAGAGGAAGCTTTACTCTGTATCTAACCCCGTGCTGTACCTGTCCTGGGAGTGTTTGATGGGGACAGTGTAGAGGGAGCTTTACTCTGTATCTAACCCCGTGCTGTACCTGTCCTGGGAGTGTTTGATGGGGACAGCGTAGAGGGAGCTTTACTCTGTATCTAACCCCGTGCTGTACCTGTCCTGGGAGTATTTGAGGAGGACAGTGTAGAGGCAGCTTTACTCTGTATCTAACCCCGTGCTGTCCCTGTCCTGGGAGTGTTTGATGGGGACAGTGTAGAGGGAGCTTTACTCTGTATCTAACCCCGTGCTGTACCTGTCCTGGGAGTATTTGATGAGGACAGTGTAGAGGCAGCTTTACTCTGTATCTAACCCCGTGCTGTACCTGTCCTGGGAGTGTTTGATGGGGACAGTGTAGAGGGAGCTTTACTCTGTATCTAACCCCGTGCTGTACCTGTCCTGGGAGTGTTTGATGGGGACAGTGTAGAGGAAGCTTTACTCTGTATCTAACCCCGTGCTGTACCTGTCCTGGGAGTGTTTGATGGGGACAGTGTAGAGGTAGCTTTACTCTGTATCTAACCCCGTGCTGTACCTGTCCTGGGAGTGTTTGATGGGGACAGTGTAGAGGGAGCTTTACTCTGTATCTAACCCCGTGCTGTACCTGTCCTGGGAGTGTTTGATGGGGACAGCGTAGAGGGAGCTTTACTCTGTATCTAACCCCGTGCTGTACCTGTCCTGGGAGTGTTTGATGGAGACAGTGTAGAGGGAGCTTTACTCTGTATCTAACCCCATGCTGTACCTGTCCTGGGAGTGTTTGATGAGGACAGTGTAGAGGCAGCTTTACTCTGTATCTAACCCCGTGCTGTCCCTGTCCTGGGAGTGTTTGATGGGGGACAGTGAAGAGGAAGCTTTACACTGTATCTAACCCCGTGCTGTACCTGTCCTGGGAGTGTTTGATGGGGACAGTGTAGAGGGAGCTTTAGTCTGGAGCCCGTGTGCCTCTTGTGAAGTGATCAAATAGATCAGTCCTGATCCGAACCTTCGAAGATATTGTTTTCTCCTGCCAGGTTGCGGACTTCGGCCTGTCCAAGCTGAAGCAGGTTGCTTCCACCTCAGCAGCGACATCCGTCGCCGGGACGATTGAGTACCTCCCACCGGAAGCATTAAAGGCGGACATCAATCAGTACAAACCCATCCCCGCCACGGATGTTTACAGGTCAGTGTGACCCCTTGAAGCAGTGTTGGGGGGAGGGGGGGCGGGGGGGGGGGGGGGGGGGGGGGGGGCATCACCCCAACATACCCCTCGTGTCAGAGTCCTCTCTTGGCCCCCGTGGTTCTGTCCAACTGCATGACGACGGTGTTGCATGCTGGGATCGCTGATCGCGACCCTTCGGCGGAACCTCTTGCTACCTCTGCCGGCGTTGGGGGGTGCCCACAATGGGAAACCCCATTGGTCGGCTGCCGGGATGGCAAGTCCTGCCAGTTGTCCACCTTGGTAGGAAAAACCGCGGCGAAGCCTTCTATCGAAAAGGCGAGAGATAACGGAGTTCCGAGCAGTGCAGAGGGATCTGGGCGCCTGAGTTCATGAATGGCAAAAAGGCTGGCACACGGGTACAGCAAGGGTCAAGATCCTCTGGGCCCCCAGCCGCGTGTTTTTACATAGAACATAAAGTGCAGAAGGAGGCCATTCGGCCCATCGAGTTTGCACCAACTCACTTAAGCCCTCACTTCCACCCGATCTCCGTAACCCAATAACCCCTCTTCACCTTTTTTGGTCACAAAGGGCAATTTATCGTGGCCAATCCACCTAACCTGCACGTCTTTGGACTGTGGGAGGAAACCGGAGCACCCGGAGGAAACCCACGCACACACGGGGAGAACGTGCAGACTCCACACAGACAGTAACCCAGCGGGGAATCGAACCTGAGACCCTGGCGCCGTGAAGCCACAGTGCTAACCACTGTGCTACCGTGCTGCCCTTTTCTGGCACCGAGATTCTATAACCCCCCCGCTGCTTGTCAATGGGATTTCCCATTGAAGTCACACTCACGCCGACGGGAAACCCCATGGTCGATGGGTGGCCTGGGGGCAGTGGAGGCTGTGGGGGGGGGGGGGGGGGGGGGGGGGGGAGGGGGGGGGGGGTGGCGGCATCATAAGCGGGAACAGAGCATTCAGCCCCATTCACAAAGCTAATAGAATGTTATTGTTTATTGTGAGGGGAATTGAATACAAAAGTCAGGAGGTTGTGCTTCAGTTAGACAGGACATTGGTGAGGCCACATCTGGAGCACTGTGTACAGTATTGCTCTCATTTAAGGAATGATGTCAGTGTGCTGGAAGCAGTTCAGAGAAGGTTTACTGGACTCATACCTGGAATTGGAGGCTGGTCTTATGAGGAATGATTGGACAGGCTGGGCTTGTGTCCGATGGAGTTTCGAAGAGTGAGAGGGGTTTTAATTGAGAATTTTAAGATCCTGAGGTGGGTCTTGGCCAGGGCGGATGCGGAGAGGATCTTTCCTCTTGGGGGAGAATCTCGGACTGTTGTGGGGAGGGAGTGTCACTGTTTAAAAACAAGGGGTCGCCCATTTAAAATGGAGATGAGGAGAAATATTTTCTCTCAGAGGTTGGTGTGTCTCTGGAACTCTCTTCCTCAAAGAGAAGGAAGCAGAGTCTCTGAATATTTCGAAGGCCGAGCTGGATAGATTCTTGATTAACGGGGGTGGGGGGGTGTTTGGGGGGGGGGGGGGGGTGTGAAAGGTTATCAGGGGGTGAAAGGTTACCAGGGATGAAAGGTTATCGGGGGTGAAAGGTTATCGGGGTGAAAGGTTATCGGGGGTCATAGGGACTGTGGGAGTTGAAGTCACAATCAGATCGGCCGCGACCTTATCGAATGGCGGAGTAGGACGGAGGGGCCTCTACCCCGGCTCCTATTTGGTCTGTAGCTCTGCACTTTATAAAATCTGGAATTAAAATGCTAGTCTCAGTCATGGTACTAAGGGGGCACGGTAGCACAGTGGTTAGCACTGTTGCTTCACAACCCTGGTTCGATTCCCTGCTGAGTCACTGTCTGTGCAGAGTCTGTACGTTCTCCCCGTGCCTGCGTGGGTTTCCTCCGTGTGATGAATGGTATTAGTAACTGCTGTAACTGTACCTTGCCTTTAATGCATTGGCCCTTTAAGACCGGGCTGGGAACCCTGGGGGCCTCCGTCCCCAGGAAACGGTACATAAGATAAGGCTCACTCGTGATGAGCACACTTCTCGGCAGCTGTTCAGTTCTCAGATGATTAAAGCCTTTGAATCATCTATCTTCTCTCCTGTGTCATGATTGAGGGTATCTCAATTTAATCATCTGATACATCAAGATGGACAGCGCTCTAAAGCCGGAGAAACTCAACCTGGACGCTCGGTCGCCGGAAGCCCCTGAAATGTTTAAATATTGGCTCCGGTGCTTTGAGGACTATATTGACTCCTCAGCGACTGATGTCGACGGCGTTCGCAAGCTGCGTTTACTACATGCCCGGGTGGGCCACTGACTCTCCTTCGCGATCGAGAACGCTACGACATACGAAGCAGCGGTCGAGATACTGACGAAACCCTTCGTGAAGCCGATTAACGAGGTACACGCCAGACATTTGCTCTCAACCTGCAGCCAGCGTTCCGGGGAAACTCTGGACGAGTACGTGGACAGACTCACTGTGCTCGCGAGGAACTGCAACCATAAAGCAGTGACGGCAGAAACCCACATGAACTTGCATATTCGCGATGCCTTTGTGTCCGGTATCAGGTCCTCGTACATCCGGCAGCGGCTCCTAGAAGACGGGGCAAAGGATCTCCAAGGCACAGTAACGCTCACCTCTTCTCCTGAAACGGCCCACCGTAACCTCCGTACGTACTCCACGGACCTTGCAAACCCCTCTCGATCCCCTCCAGACTCGGCCACGCGACAGGCCTGCGCCGTGTGGCGATCCGCTCACTCCGGGGGTTCCCCATGCTATTTCTGTGGGCAAGGCCAGCACCCACATCAACGTTGCCCGGCCCGCTCCGCGATCTGCAACGACTGTGGGAAGAAAGGGCACTTCGCTAAAGTCTGCCTGGCTGGGCCCAAAGGCCACAAACAAAATCCTCACCAGGCCCAGAAATCAAGCTCCCGGCCTCACAGGCCCCGCAACGGGCCGCGCGGCGGCCGGACACGCCCACTTCCGATGCGTCATCGACTTTGTGCGAGTTATGGGAGTAGCCATCTTGGCGGCGGCCATCTTCGAACCCCGACACGTACGACCGACGGCGGTGGCCATTTTGTGACTCCAGGCGGCCATTTTGTGAGTCCGTCTTAACCGAGGACTCTGACTACCCGCAACTAGGAGCGATCACGCTCAATCAATCGCGGCCGAAGCACCTGCGGAACTCAATGATGCGGGTGCGAATCAACGGCCACGTCACTCCCTGCCTATTCGACTCCGGGAGCACGGTGAGCTTTATCCATCCAGACACGGTAAGGCGCTGCTCTCTGCGCACCCACCCCGCCTCCCAAACTATCGCCCTCGCCTCGGGGTCCCACTCGGTACAAATCACGGGGTATTGTGTCACTGACCTCGCAATTCAAGGTGCTGAATACACCCGTTTTAAACTCTACATCCTCCCTCACCTCTGCGCCCCCCTGCTGCTCGGTCTGGTATTTCAGTGCAGCCACCGGAGCCTGACACTGCAGTTCCTCTGCCAATGACCTCTGCCACCCCGGGGTCACCCGGCTTGCCCACTTCATCAAGTCCCGCAACCGACCAGACAGGGCCCGCCTGATAAAGGCCTCTGGGCCCTTTGAGCGACTAAGTGTGGACTTCAAAGGGCCCCTCCCATCCACCAACCACAACATCTATTTCCTCACCGTTATCGATGAGTTCTCCCGCTTCCCTTTTGCTGTCCCCTGCCCCGATATAACCTCGGCCTCCGTGATCAAGGCACTGCGCAGCACCTTCACTCTGTTTGGTTTCCCCGCTTATACCCACAGGGACCGGGGTACATCGTTCATGAGCGATGAGCTGCGTCGATATCTGCTCAGCAAGGGCATCGCCTCGAGCAGGACGACGAGCTATAACCCGCGGGGAAACGGGCAAGTGGAGAGGGAGAACGCGACAGTTTGGAAGGCTGTCCACCTAGCCCTACGGTCAAGGAGTCTCCCAATCGCCCGCTGGCAGGAGGTCCTACCTGATGCCCTACATTCCATTAGGTCGCTCCTCTGTACGGCCACGAACGAGACCCCCCCACAACCGTTTGTTTGTCTTCCCCAGGAAGTCCACATCTGGGGTCTTGCTCCCACGTTGGCTGACGACTCCGGGACCAGTCCTACTCCGGAGACACGTGAGGAGCCATGAATCAGATCCCATAGTCGAGAGGGTCCACCTGCTGCACGCAAACCCTCAATATGCCTACGTCGAGCACCCCGACGGCAGGCAGGATACTGTCTCCCTGTGAGATCTGGCACCTGCTGGCTCGCCCACCGACCCCGCCGGCTTCCCCACCGACCCCGACTTTTTCCCCACCGACCCCTCCCCTTCTACCGACGCTACCCTCCCCGCACTGACTGCCGACCCCGACAGTGCCCCCCCCCCCCCGCATAGCGCCCCCTGCCCCCCAACCGGCACCGGCACCGATCACCCTAGTCACCCCGTATACCCCCCCCCCCCGCTCCATGGCGGGCAAAGGCTCAGTCAACCGTGCTCCCGGATATACCACCATCGAAACCGACCGTATCCACGGCACCACCACCGGAGCGGAGAAGGTCAGCACGGACGGTCAGACCACCCACAAGACTGAACTTATAATTCCACTTCACCCCCGACGGACTGTGTTTTTTTTAAACAGGGGGTGAATGTGATGAATGGTATCAGTAGCTTCTGTAACTGTACCTTACCTTTAATACATTGGCCCTTTAAGACCGGGCTTGGAACCCTGGGGGACTCCGCCTCTGGCTCCGCCCCCAGGAAACGGTATATAAGACGAGGCTCACTCAGGCCGCATGTGGTGAGCACACTTCTCAGCTGCTGTTCAGTTCTCAGATGATTAAAGCCTTTGAATTATCTATCTTCTCTCCTGTGTCGTAATTGAGGGTATCTCAACATCGAAAAGGGATCATATTACAGGACTCTACAGACAACTTATTCTGCTGAATACGTTCACTACATTCTCTCTCCCTGATTTTCTCTCTCTCTCTCTCTCTGTCTGTCTCTATCACCTTGATGGGGCTGTGATGGGTGTTGCTCTGATTGGGGATGGGTAACGAGGTCAGACCGTGACCTTTCCCCCCACCCCTCCCACTCCCACCCACCCCAGTGGTTCGGGAGTGCGGGACGCTGGGAATTGCGTGCAACCTTTGGTGCCGGGTTTCAGATGATCTCTGCTCTTTTTGTCCCCTCATAGCTTCGGGATCCTGATGTGGAGCATCCTGACTGGCGAACAGCCCTACAGGGGTAAGCAGGGGATCTGAGTGAGGGGGGGAGGGGGGGAAGGAGGGGAGGGGGGGCTGAGGTGGTGGACAAGCCCAAGGTGACTCGAGGGAGGGGCATGACTGTGAGCCCAGCTACAGCCCACCATTAATCGGCACCCCATCCACAAACATTCACTCCCCCCACCACCGACGCACAGCGGCAGCAGTGTGTGTACCATCTACAAGATGCACCGCAGCGACTCACCAAGGCTCCTTCGACAGCACCTTCCAAACCCACCACCTCTACCATCTAGAAGGACAAGGGGGCAGCAGACACATGGGGAACTCCACCACCTGCAAGTTCCCCCCCTCCGAGCCCCACACTCACCATCCTGACTGGGAAATATATCGGCCGTTCCTTCACTGTCGCTGGGTCACAATCCTGGACCTCCCTCCCTGACAGCACTGTGGGTGTTACCCACACCACACAGGGACTGCAGCCGGTTCAAGAAGGCGACTCACCCACCACCTTCTCAAGGGGCAATTAGGGACGGGCAGCAAACGCTGGGCCCTGCCAGCGGCACCCCACATCCCGGAATTGACTAAAGTGGTCAGATCCTGGACCAGACCACAACTTTTGTTAGAATAGTGGGCGAAAACGCCAAACAATTTGCAATCTGTAAACCTGAGAGTAACTGATACTTCACCCCAGGAGTGATGACTCTGACCAATAGGTATCTTTTATGTCAAAACAAACTTTAATTCAAAGAAATAGCTTTACAATTATCAGTTAAACAGTTAGAACATAGAACAGTACAGCACAGAACAGGCCCTTCGGCCCTCGATGTTGTGCCGAGCAATGATCACCCTACTTAAACCCACGTATCCACCCCATACCCGTAACCCAACAACCCCCCCCCCCCCTTAACCTTACTTTTATTAGGACACTACGGGCAATTTATCATGGCCAATCCACCTAACCCGCACATCTTTGGACTGTGGGAGGAAACCGGAGCACCCGGAGGAAACCCACGCACACACGGGGAGGACGTGCAGACTCCGCACAGACTGTGACCCAAGCCGGGAATCGAACCTGGGACCCTGACGCTGTGAAGCATTTATGCTAACCACCATGCTACCGTGCTGCCCTATTGTTCAATATAGTTGATCAATAAAAGGAAAAGCTTTAATTTACAATCTGTAGGCAGCACGGTGGCGCAGTGGGTTAGCCCTGCGTTTGCGTGGGTTTCGCCCCCACAACCCAAAGATGTGCCGGGTAGGTGGATTGGCCACGCTAAATTGCCCCTTAATTGGAAAAAATAAATTGGGTACTCTAAATTTATAATTTTTTTAAAATTACAATCTATACCTATATGGAACAATAATCCCAGTTCAGCAACCCAATACAGTTCAAATGCCAGTTGAGAATGAAGTTAACACAACAGGTTACTTGTTTATCTGTGTGGACCTTTGGAGAGAGAGATCCTTTTCAGGAACAACCCAAAACTCCTCGTGTCTTGTCAGACTCCAACCCCATGGCCAACTGCTGCTCAACTTAAAACGCCGGAACAAACTGCAAAGCTACAGACAGACCTGGCTCCTCCCATTAATTGATGCTTGAGAGGCCTGAGTTGGAGGAACTGGGAGATCTCAGAGGGTTGTGAAGGACCGAGGGATATCAAAGAAGTAAGGAGTGGGAACGTTGAGACCACAGAGGGATTGGAAAATGAGGATGAGGATTTTGGAATTGAGTTGTTACTTGACCGGGAGTCAACGTAAGTCACAACGAGAAAGAGGTGGGGGGGGGTTTGGAAATTGAGGAACGGGGATTTGTGTGAGCTAAGACCTGGGCAACAGAGCTTTGGGTAACCAGATGTTTAGGGAGGGTAGAATAAGGCAGGGCAGTCAAGAGATTGCATCAGTGGAGACCAAACGTGAGGGGAAAGGCAGGAGGTTCTGGAACATTCCGGACGCTGGGGTAATGCAGGCAGGAGGCAAGCTAGGCCGGAGGGTTGACATTGTGGGAATTTTTCATGACTCTGCGAGTGACCGGCAGCCATAGCCCTCCCTCAGTCGGTTTCTTCCCGAGAAGCCTGTTTCAGGAGGCCTCATTTTCCAGTTCTGATCACGGCTCCCACTTCTCTCAATTCCCAAAGATGCGGATAAGGCGGTGATCCTGATCCTCATCCCACAGGGTCAAAGGCCAGATCTCAACTGCCTGCCAAGCCAGGAAACAATGGAAAATTTGAAAGATCTGAAGGAGCTGATGCAGAAATGTTGGCATGACCAACCACAAGTGCGGCCATCATTTAACGGTAAGAAAATGGACCCCGAGCATGGCAATCTGCTTCTGAGACACCACACTGAACACATATACAGGACAGGTACAGCACAGGCTCAGACACAGAGTAAAGCTCCCTCGACGCTGTCCCCATCAAACACTCCCAGGACAGGTACAGCACAGAGTTAGATACAGAGTAAAGCTCCCTCTACACTGTCCCCATCAAACACTCCCAGGACAGGTACAGCACGGGGCTAGATACAGAGTAAAGCTCCCTCTACACTGTCCCCATCAAACACTCCCAGGACGGGTACAGCACGCGGTTAGATACAGAGTAAAGCTCCCTCTACACTGTCCCCATCAAACACTCCCAGGACGGGTACAGCACGGGGTTAGATACAGAGTAACGCTCCCTCTACACTGTCCCCATCAAACACTCCCAGGACGGGTACAGCACGGGGTTAGATACAGAGTAACGCTCCCTCTACACTGTCCCCATCAAACACTCCCAAGACAGGTACAGCACGGGGTTAGATACAGAGTAAATCTCCCTCTACACTGTCCCCATCAAACACTCCCAGGACAGGTACAGCACGGGGATAGATACAGAGTAAAGATCCCTCTACACTGTCCCCATCAAACACTCCCAGGGCAGGGACAGCACGGGGTTAGATACAGAGTAAAGCTCCCTCTACACTGTCCCCATCAAACACTCCCATGGCAGGGACAGCACGGGGTTAGATACAGAGTAAAGCTCCCTCGACACTGTCCCCAACAAACACTCCCAGGGCAGGTACAGCACGGGGTTAGATACAGAGTAAAGCTCCCTCTACACTGCCCCCATCAAACACTCCCAGGACAGGTACAGCACGGGGTTAGATACAGAGTAAAGCTCCCTCTACACTGCCCCCATCAAACACTCCCAGGACAGGTACAGCACGGGGTTAGATACAGAGTAAAGCTCCCTCTACACTGCCCCCATCAAACACTCTTGGGACAGGTACAGCACGGGGTTAGATACAGAGTAAAGCTCCCTTTACACTGTCCCCTTCAAACACTCCCAGGACAGGTACAGCACGAGGTTAGATACAGAGTAAAGCTCCCTCTACACTGTCCCCATCAAACACTCCCAGGACAGGTACAGCACGGGGCTAGATACAGAGTAAAGCTCCCTCTACACTGTCCCCATCAAACACTCCCAGGACGGGTACAGCACGCGGTTAGATACAGAGTAAAGCTCCCTCTACACTGTCCCCATCAAACACTCCCAGGACGGGTACAGCACGGGGTTAGATACAAAGTAACGCTCCCTCTACACTGTCCCCATCAAACACTCCCAAGACAGGTACAGCACGGGGTTAGATACAGAGTAAATCTCCCTCTACACTGTCCCCATCAAACACTCCCAGGACAGGTACAGCACGGGGATAGATACAGAGTAAAGATCCCTCTACACTGTCCCCATCAAACACTCCCAGGGCAGGGACAGCACGGGGTTAGATACAGAGTAAAGCTCCCTCTACACTGTTCCCATCAAACACTCCCAGGGCAGGGACAGCACGGGGTTAGATACAGAGTAAAGCTCCCTCGACACTGTCCCCAACAAACACTCCCAGGGCAGGTACAGCACGGGGTTAGATACAGAGTAAAGCTCCCTCTACACTGCCCCCATCAAACACTCCCAGGACAGGTACAGCACGGGGTTAGATACAGAGTAAAGCTCCCTCTACACTGCCCCCATCAAACACTCCCAGGACAGGTACAGCACGGGGTTAGATACAGAGTAAAGCTCCCTCTACACTGCCCCCATCAAACACTCTCGGGACAGGTACAGCACGGGGTTAGATTGAGGAATACACTTTGCCAGAAATACGTTTTTTGAGGGCTGAATTTCTGATTTCTGCTATCTTTGCAGAGTGCCTAGTTGAGACTGAAGCAGCCTTTCTTGCTCATAGGACAAGTGCCACTGATGCTGCCCACAGGGTTGGGAGCATATTGGTGAGTACAGCCTGGTTAGACAGCGAGTTAGCCTACTTCCCCTGTCTCACCGGGTGGAGTTAGTATTTAAAGGGGACACGCTAATTCAAGGATTAATCTTTCTATGTTTCCTTCTTGCAATGTGTGGCATCGCTGACTGGGCCCAGCATTTGTTGCCCGTCCCTAATTGCCCCTTGAGAAGGTGGTGGGTGAGCCGCCATCTTGAACCGGCTGCAGTCCCTGTGTGGTGTGGGTAACACCCACAGTGCTGTCAGGGAGGGAGGGCCAGGATTGTGGCCCAAAGTTGACTGACAGCTTTATGATATTAAATGTTTGATAATTTTTTGAGATCTCTTTTGTCAATGGCTCGACATTCAGTTTCACCACATAAAGACGGTGTCAAGCTTTTGGTTTCCGGGATTGATATCGGGATAAGTGGGGATATGGCATGTAACTCAATGAGTGTCACGGGTTTAAGTGCTGGGATAATTACTTACAATATAGATGAATGACTTGGATGAGGGAAGTGAATGCACTATTGCCAAGTTTGCGGACGGCACAAAAATAGATGGGAAAGGCAAATGGTGAGGACGACACAAAGAGACGACAGATAGACATAGACAAGTGAGGTGGTGGGCACAAACTCAGCAGATGGAATATAAATAGGAAAATGTGAAGTTCTGCACTTTGGTGGGAAGAATAAATGAGCTGAATATTATTTGAATGGAGACAGACGGCAGAAAGCTGCAGCTCAGAGGGATTTGGGGGTCCTGGTGCATACATAGCGCCAGGTTCAGCAGGTAATTGGGAAGGGAAATGGGATATTGGCCTTTATTTCAATGTGAATGGAATATAAAAATAGGGAATTCATGTTTAAACTATACACGGCACCAGTTAGAGCTCACCTGGAATACTGTGAACAGTTTGTTCCCCTTATCTAAGGGACGATATCCCGGCATTGGAGGCTGTCACGAGAAGGTTCACTCGGTTGATCCCGGGTAGGGAGGGATTTCCTTACGAGGAGAGGTTGAGTAGGTTGGGGCCTGTCCTCATTGGAGTTTAGCAGAATGAGAGGCGACCTTATTGAGACAGACAGGATTCTCAGGGGGCTCGACAGGGTCGATGCTGAGAGGATGTTTCCTCTTGTGGGAGAGTCTGGGACCAGAGGGCAGAATCTCAGAGTAAGGGGGCCGCCCCATTTCAGACAGAGATGAGGAGGAATTTCCCCTCTCGGAGGGTGGGGAATGTGTGGAATTCTTTCCCGCAGAGAGCTGGAGAGGCTGGGCCATTAAGTATGTTGTCATGTGAGAGTACCTTTAAGAAATGGGTGTTTATAAATGGGTGTGTATATAAATATCTGTCGTGAGAGTACCTTTAAGAAATGGGTGTTTATCAGAGATGTCAGAGGGGGGGGGGGGGTGGAGCTGGGCTGTCTGTCAGCTTTTTTCCTTTTGTTTTAGGCTGTTTGCTGCAGGGTGGGTTTCAGTTTTGTTTTCAGTGTTGGAGCTGAACCCAGACAAAGCAGGTGTACTGTTGATCTCGCTGCCATCAAAAGACTATCTCCTCATCATTTGGTGAATTCAGAATTATAAATGTTTTCAGTAGTGACTTTAAACTTGAGTTCACGGAATAAACGTTGTTTTGCTTTTAAAAATTACTTTTCGATTTCTGCTGTACCACACCTGTAGAGTGGGCCGTGTGCTCCCCATACCACAATCTATTAAAAGTTGTGGGTCAGGTGAACTCCATGATACACTTTGGGGTTCTCTCAACCCTGGCCCGTAACAATGTTCAAAAGGCCGAGACAGACAGATTTTTAATCCGTGAGGGAATCGAGGGTTTATGGGGATATGGCGGGAAAGTGGAGTTGAGGATTATCACATCGGATCAGTTCATAGAATCCATAGAATCAGTGCAGAAGGAGGCCATTCAGCCCATTGAGTTGGCACGGACCTTCTGAAAGAGCAGCCCCCCCCCCCCCCCCCTCAGCCCACTCCCAAACCCATCCCCGTAACCCTACCTAACCCTTGGACAGAAAGGGGCAATTTTGCACGACCAATCCATCTTAACCTGCACATCTTCGGACAGTGGGAGGAGACAGTGGGCGAAGTGAAGGCGGGTCGCTGGCGCTGAGAGGCAGCAGTGCCAATCACCGTGCCACCGTCAGGAACTCACGGAATGGGCGGAGCAGCCCGGTTTGGGCTGAAAGGCCTACTTCTCTACCTATGTCTTACGGTCTGTTAAATTGACACTTCAATAGAGTTTCGGTCACGTCAGTGTTTAGGAAAATCATGACTGGGGGTTTTTTAAAGCATTTCCACACAGGCCATTGCGAATATTTTAATTGGTCCACACATTGGTGCCTGGAAGTGGCATGGGTTGGCATGGTGGGCATGAGGGACCATGGGGAATAGGTGAGAGCTAAGCGGAGGATGGGCCGGGGGGGGGGGGGGGGGGGGGGGGGGGGGAGGCAGGGGAACTGTGAACGAGGCAAAGATTCAAAGGCTTAAAACAGAGATAAAGGTGGCGCAGTGGGTTAGCCCTGATGTCTCACGGCGCCGAGGCCCCAGGTTCGATCCCGGCTCTGGGTCACTGTCTGTGTGGAGTTTGCACATTCTCCCCGTGTCTGCGTGGGTTTTGCCCCCCCCACAACCCAAAAGATGTGCTGGCTAGGTGGATTGGCCACGCTAAATTGCCCCTTAACAGCGGGTCGAGGGGAGTGTGTATCTCCGGGGGTGGGAGTGTCGGGACACTGGGCAGAGGGGAGTGTGTATCTCCGGGGGTGGGAGTGTCGGGACACTGGGCAGAGGGAGTGTGTATCTCCGGGGGTGGGAGTGTCGGGACACTGGGCAGAGGGAGTGTGTATCTCCGGGGGTGGGAGTGTCGGGACACTGGGCAGAGGGGAGTGTGTATCTCCGGGGGTGGGAGTGTCGGGACACTGGGCAGAGGGGAGTGTGTATCTCCGGGGGTGGGAGTGTCGGGACACTGGGCAGAGGGAGTGTGTATCTCCGGGAGTGGGAGTGTCGGGACACTGGGCAGAGGGAGTGTGTATCTCCGGGGGTGGGCGTGTCGGGACACTGGGCAGAGGGGAGTGCTCGTCCTTGTGGAATTTTGCACACTGGATTAAAGAGAGTGCTTTACATTGCAGAGAAACCAGGACACCGGCAGCAGCATTGGGAACTTCTCAGACAGGATGCGTGACCTGAGTTTGCGAGAGAGCGCTTCAGACGGAGTCGGTGAGATGCGAGAATCTGCTTCGCGTACGTGCCCCCTTCAGGGAAAGGGGGTCTCTGCCGTCCTTACCCGGTCAGGCCTACATGTGACTCCAGACCCCCACGCCAGTCCAGAGGTTTGGGAGTGCTCGCCTGCAGCCCCGCCCTGTTTGGCCACTCCAGAAGTAGCTCTGGGCACTCGTAGGCTAAGCTCGGAGGGAGTGAGCTGTTGATTCACCAGAACAATGCCTGTACCCCCCGAGGATTCAATTGGAAGGAATGATTGCGCAATCTAGGGCATTGTGCTTCCTGCAATTGAGAAGATTTAGGGGGATTGACAGGGGAGAATGATTGATGGGCGGCACGGTGGCACAGTGGTTAGCTCTGCCGTCTCACAGCGCCATGGACCCGGGTTCAATTCCGGCCTCGGGTCACTGTCTGTGCGGAGTTTGCGCCTTCTCCCCGTGTCTGCGTTGGTTTCCGGTGCTCCGGTTTCCTCCCACAGTCCAAAGACGTGCAGGTTAGGTGATGCGCCGTGCTGAATTGCCCTCAGTGTCCAAAAAGTCAGGTGGAGTTACTGGGGGCATGGGCCTAGATTGGATGTCCTTTTGGAGGGTCGGTGTAGACTTGGTGGGCCAAATGGCATTTTTCTGTACTCTTGGGATTCTATGATTCTATGGATTCTTTGATGTTTCCAGGATATTAACGTGTACCGATTGGGTAAAGAGTGAAAGTATTACCCCTGGTTCCGATCGGGTGTGGGGTGGGCTGCTGGGGGGGGGGGGGGGGGGGGGAAGTACGTCGAGGCCAGAATCTAATCATTGGAGCCAAACATTTCAGGAGCAAAATTAGGAAACATTCCGACACACAAAAGAGGGTCGGAATTTGGAACTCTCTTCCCCAAAAGTCAATTGCCGTTCGGTCAGTTGTCACTTTTGAATGTGAGGTAGACAGATTTTTGCTGTCCAAGGGATACGGGGCAAAGGCCAGGGATGTGGAATTAGGCCCCAGACCATGCAGCCACGCTTTTACTTAATAACAGGTCAGCTTGATGGGCCGAACGGCCTGCTCCTGTTCCGATGTTCCTTCAAATATGATCTCTTGTCTCTGCAGGGAAACTTTATACCCAGTATTCCTCGGGGCAGGATGCTCCCCAGCTCGCAGAGGCCGTCCCATCAGAGAGGACGAAACCGCCGGTTAGTACGTTGCCATGACGATGAGGCCTTCCACAGGCTTTTGAGGCCTTCAATTCAAAGTTAACCCAGAGGGGACGCTGTTGTGTCGGAAGGACTGTGGGGGGGGGGGCATTTTTTTTTCCTAGTGGGGGAAACGTGTACTCAATAAAAAAAGAAAGTCAAATTGATTGCTCCGGTGACGAGTGATTAAGACGCCCACCACCGTGGGCGAAGTGCAAGGTGGCCACGAGCCAAGGTCAAGAGGGAAGAAGAAAACGGTCGTCATGGTAACTTAACACCGTGGGTCACAAAGGCTGGGGAGGATTTCCGTCCGGCCAACTTTTTCTTCACTTGCAAATCATTCTTGCTGTGGAGTGACAGCAATTGAAGGAAGGCCCGCTAATCTCCACCTCTGCAACCGAAGGTCTTGCACCCTCCGGGGAGCCCCAAAAGATGACATGCCGGCCAGATTTCCATGTCGAGGAAGAAAAGGGCCTAATTTTCTTTTGGGGGAGTCAATGGTCCATTGCGATTTTGGGAATGGAGGAGCTGTCGACAATCTCCTCTCCCCATCAGTCGAGGCGGACGAGCCGCTAGACCTCGGGCTTATTCAGGCCTTCCTTCAGATATGATGTTCAATCACCGGAATGTTGCCCTCAAACAATCCCCAGGCAAGGGCAGTACGGTGTTAGCCCTGCTGCCTCACGGCGTCGAGGTCCCAGGTTCGATCCCGGCTCTGGGTCACTGTCCGTGTGGAGTTTGCACATTCTCCCCGTGTTTGCGTGGGTTTCGCCCCCACAACCCAAAGATATGCAGGGTAGGTGGATTGGCCACGATAAATTGCCCCTTAATTGGAAAAAATTAATTGGGTACTCTAAATTTATTTAAAAAAACAATCCCCAGGCTGAATAGGGAATGCGAGGGTCTGACAGGAGACGTGTCCACAGGGAACCTCGGGTGCGGAAGGATAGAGGGAAAGGGAATAAATAGAATTTCCCTCAAAACTAATAAGAAAATGCAGTGAAAACTGTTTATTTTTTCCTCGACAGGTACAAGAGGGGGCACCAAATCACCAACAAACTGGAACTAAACTGCCAGGTGCCAAGCCAGGTAAGAGTTGACAGTGTTTGCCAACAAAGGCATGAATTTATAAAGCACCTTCAATGCTATAAAATCTGTCCCAGTGGCTCCTGGCAGAGGCAATGATTCGCTTAAATTTCACAATGGGAGTGAATGGGAAGGGGTTTGGGTCCATTGGGATTGTGTACAGTGGGAGTGAATGGGAAGGGGTTTGGGTCCATTGGGATTGTGTACAGTGGGAGTGAATGGGAAGGGGTTTGGGTCCATTGGGATTGTGTACAATGGGAGTGAATGGGAAGGGGTTTGGGTCCATTGGGATTGTGTACAGTGGGAGTGAATGGGAAGGGGTTTAGGGTCCATTGGGATTGTGTACAGTGGGAGTGAATGGGAAGGGGTTTGGGTCCATTGGGATTGTGTACAGTGGGAGTGAATGGGAAGGGGTTTGGGTCCATTGGGATTGTGTACAATGAGAGCGAGCGAGAACCCGTAACCTTTGACACTCCGTCAGCCGTCATAACATTCCCCTGTTCTCATGCCTCCCTTCAGTGACCAGCCAATCGAATCACGGAATGGCGCCGGGACTGGCAGCGGAGGAGAGAAAACCATCCAATCAGAAGTCAGCTGCTCAGGTAAAGGTCAGAGTTCAAAGGTCAGAATACGAATGCGGCTTTTCTTTGTTGACGTCGCGATGGAATCCACAATTTAAGTCTTGTTTTTTTGCCTTTCAGGTGGCAGTGACAAGCGCACAAGGTCTTGGTAAGAGTCAAACCGACTTTGTGTCAGTTTTCAAGATGGCGGCAGGTTTTGACACGGGTATCTGGAAGAAAAATATTATTCCTGCCTGGCGTGTGGGTCAGGGACGAGAGGTCGCAAAGTTAACATTAGGAGGTGGGGATGGGGGGGAGGGGCCTGCGGGGAGCGGGTGCGGGTCGTCATAGTGCACTGAAATACCATAGCAACGGATTCCAAATACCGTGCCAAATTGGCCTTGCAAAGTCAACTCTGTTTCTTTCTCCTCTCCCCCCGTGAACCTGCTGCCCATTTCCGGAATTTTCTGGTTTTATTCTCCTCCAATATTTTCTCACCAAACTAGGGTTGTATCCCCGCCTGGAATTCAGGTGGGGTAGTTTGATCCTTCTGCCCCTGTTTAGACCCGTAAAGGTGGATGCTTAAGGGTCATTTACCGCCAAGCCTCAATATTCTAGCTGGCAGGCGCCATTGGAGCAGGGCGCCAAATAGAAAAAAAATCTTCACCCTCGATGTCGGCCTGGAAAGTCGTGGGGGAGGTGTGGGGAGTAAGGGGAAGCAAGGGAGGCCTCGATATGAAGGCCCCTTCTGGGGCATCCACTCCTCAGAGACATGGAAGCTCCTGTTCTCCTTCTCCCTTTGCCTACCTCTTCCCGACACCAAGATTGCATCCATCCCCCCCCCCCCCCCTCTCCCTCACACATACCCCTCCTCCCCAGGGTAGCCACCACATTCGCGCCTCTGGGACCTCCCGTTGCTTTCCTTACACACGGTCCCGGGAGCTTCGGTGCCGGCACGGCGCCGCAATACCTCCTCCGCACCACCGCAGCGCTGTTGCCCGGAGGGGGCCGGAGAGCTATCAGCCATTTTGGCCCGGAATGGCGTCAAGCTTCCTGAGCTTTGTCGGGCTACGGGCTCACGCAGGCTGAGTGAAGAGTGTGTTTTCCGGCCACATTCCTGGCTCAGCAGCGTAGAAAGGCAGAAAATAGGAGGCAGCACTTGGCCATTCAGCCCTTGTCCGCCATTGAACAAGATCATGGCTGATCCTCGATCTTAACGCCGTACACTGGTGCTCTCTCTCTCTCTCTTTAACCTCGCATCCCTCAACACCTTTAAATCTGCCTAGAGTCAAGAGGCGAGTCATTCACCGCAGTATTCCCAGTCTCTGGACCCACTCTCGGAGAGCCACAGTGTTTGTACAGCTGGTCCAGTTCAGATTCTGTCCACGTCTGGTCGTACGTTAGCCGTGGCCCCCGTTGAATGGCGGGAATCAGGCTCGAGGGGCCGAGCGGCCTCCTCCTGTCCCGAGAGGTTGAGTTAATCCCTCATCAGAACTAGGAAAGGGTCGAGGTGCAATGAAGTCTTCGGCAAGCGGGGAAGGCGAAGGAGAGATCACTATTTCCACCTCCGCGATATTGCTCACTCCCCTGTCTCCTGCTCGTCCACTGCTGAAACCTTCGCCCAATCCTTGTCACCTCTGACCCACTCCCGGCCACTCTCCCACCTTCAAGCAACTCCTTAATTTCCAAATTCTCACGTTTATTGTTCAACCCCTCCATGGCCTCACCTCCTGGCCGAAGTAGATGGCAACGGGGCATGTATAGAGACGAAGGGCAGGAATAGAGGAGGTGCGAATGGCACTCGTTGCCGTTTTCTGGAATGATAAAACGGGGGGGCCGTGAGTTACGGCCTGAAGTTGTCGAACCCGGTGTAGAGCCCAGATCAGAAGGCGGGGACGTCGTTCCTTCGAGGCTTCTTCGGCATCATCAGAATGTTGGGGCAGGGCGAGGACAGAGAGGTCAGAGTGCTTGCGGAACAGAGTGTACCAACTCTCGGAAGGCTGGGGGGGGGTGTCAGGACTGCTCTCCAAAGTGATCGCGGGAACCGGTTTTGGGTGACCCTCCTCTATGACAGCACGGTAGCACAGTGGTTAGCACAGTTGCCTCACAGCTCAAGGGTCCCAGGATCGGTTCCCGGCTTGGGTCACTGTCTGTGCGGAGTCTGCACGTTCTCCCCGTGTCTGCGTGGGTTTCCTCCGGGTGCTCCGGTTTCCTCCCACAGTCCAACGACGCGCAGGTTAGGTGGATTGGCCGTGATAAATTGACCCTTAGAGTCCAAAAAGGTTAGGTGGGGTTACTGAGTTACGGTGGAGGCATGGGGTGCTCTTTCCAAGGGGCGGCGCAGACTCGATGGGCCGAATGGCCTCCATTTGCACTGTAAATTCTATGTCTATGTCAATGATGCCCCTTTTCTCCCTCTTTCTCACATTCCTTTCTTACTTTCTCTCCTCCTCCCCCCCCCCCCCCCCCCCCCACCAAAGGATCAATTCAGATCTTCAGTTCCAACATCGAAGGACTTCAAGTCGGCAGTGGAAACACCATGAATATAACCAGGAAAACCAAGGGTAAAAAGAAGCGGTTGCACGAGGCAGTCTGACACCTCAGCGTGTGTTGACATGCCCTCCACCTCCCCACCCCACGACACACAGTTTGGCCTTCTGGATCATTCCGAAATCCTGTTCTCCGAGTCGCGCACTTTCGGGGGAATGAAAAAGTGGCTCTCGCCGCAAAAAATTAAATTGTATTTGTCCATCTGCATCTTTGTTTGACCTGCTCTTGTAACGAACACCAGGAATCGGAGGCCATTCAGCCCCTCGACCCTACCCCGGCCTGCCAGAATCCCCATTTCCCAGCCCACTCCTCCTAGTATTTGATACCCAGAGAGGAACCAAAGATCGCAATCTTGAATAGGCTCCAATGATAGAGGGTCCTCAGCTCACTGGGGCAAACGTGAGAGGGGAGGGGGGGGGGTAGACGCACCACTGGTCAACAGGTGGACGCAGGTTCGAATCCCTCCCACCTCGGCAGTTGGCCGTCTTCAATTCAATCGACAGCATCTGGAATAGCTGAAGCCAGTTTCAGTCATGGGTGACCCTGACAACTGATGGAACCATCAATTCACCAGACACGTGTTTCCGATGTGAATCTAGGCTTTAATCAACTTACTTCAGAGCCAGCCTGTTACCCGTTGATGAACTCTTAGTGAACTCAGGCTGACTCTGGACAAGGGTATTTATACAGCTGCACTAGGGGGAGGAGTCATGGGCGGAGCCAAGGGTGGAGTCCAGTACAAGTTCCTAAGTACTCCCAGAGCTACTCACCCTAGTGGTAGGATAGCGCTACTGCGCTTACAAAGACAATGTGAATTATCATACATATACCTCTATATTACATTCACCACAACAACTATCATCGATTGTCGGAAAAAGCGACTGCTGTTGGCGGGCAAGTGCGCTCTGATTGGTGGATACACTGCCACAGGTAAAGGGGATCTCGAAACTGCTGGATTACCATAAAAATCCCATCTGGTTCACTGGTATTCCCTCTTTAGGGAAGGAAAATCCACCCTCCTTGCCCGGTCATGGCTAATGTGACCCCAACCCCACCCCCCAGCCCCTCCGCCACCTCACACAGCAATCTGGTTCGATCTTAACTGCCCCCTCTCTCTGAAATAGCTGAGCGAGACACATCCAGTTGAAGGTGGCGATTGGGGGGGTGGACCAAAAATTGCTGTGGGCCCCGCCAGAGTCGCCAACATCCCGTGACATGCTTTGGGGTTCGGCACGTCAACCAGTGGAGGCAGCCTCTGGGCACCGACCGTGACGGGATCTTCGAAGGGTTTTATAGGCCTCAATGCAATGGCCTCTCCTTCTTCACGACTGCCGAGGATTCGGCTCTAATTCACGTAACCCCTCATCGTCGGATAACCTCCCCCTTCCGTCCCCCTCATTCCAAAAAGCAACCCTTCTTTGAGACAAGGCCATCCTTCCTTACGTTTCACACCTGACCCTCGCTGAACAGGACCAACTCTGGTTGGGTGGCACTCACCTCACCTTTCACCTTTGACCCTGAACCACCCAGAGGGCTCAAGGTCAGCATCCCGCCCCCTCCTTCGCTGACCAAGGCACCCCCTTGCCAGCCAGAGGAAAGCGTTTCTGCGGCACGACTTGCAAGTCCGGGTTGAGTGGGTCAAAACGAGCCCCAGCCCTTTTAAGGAGCCGCATGTCCCTTTTAAGGAATTCTCCACCGGTGCAGTACCTCCATTTATCCACATGATGGCGAACAGCAACCATTGCCTCTCGTGCATCCTTGGAAAAAAAGGGCCCGCTCGAACCTTCTTAAAGGGGAAACACATCGCTCACCTGGTGTGTTTTTATGTTTTGACTCAGGTAGACTTACCAATCTCACACAGGACCAGTGAACTAAATACATATTTGGTCTATTTGAAGACAGAGTTCGGAACAGCTCAGCCGGCAGGTGTACTATAAAGACTCAACAGCTATTGTTAACAGGAAAAAATAGCTACAATTCCTCACACCACTTGCTGCTGGCTAAACTTCAGTCTCCTCTTCACAATGTCTGCTGGTCACATGGTTTGCATCCTGGCTACTGGCTCATTAGCATATCTCCTCTTAAAGCGATATTGCAACTTCATTGACAATTCTTTGAAAGGCACACAAAGGTCTGATATCTTGGGTCAATATCAGGGGGCATTAAAAAAATGTAGTCAAAGACGATTAGCTTAAGAGCCTCGATGCTGTCACTCAAAATCCAACGAGAATGAAAAACAAGGCAAAGATATATTTTGGGATATTGTTAAAGAAAGAGTCATGTTGCTGAAGCTTTTCGTTCTTCGCTCACCAGGACAAACACCAGAATGCTCAATTTCAAAGCATCTCAAGTATTTATATGACAAGAAAAGGGGCTCTGATTGGTTGTCAAGTTGACTCTGATTTGCCGAGGCGTTGCCACGGAGAAAGCAACGGGGAATTATAGGCTCCCCGTGCTCGTGGATAATTCCCTCCCAGGTGGAAAGGCTTGAGCAGATCCCTTTTGTTTGCAGAACATGAACGTGTTTGAATGCATGTCGCTACTGACAAGTATAAATGAGCCACGTTCGGACCTTGATTATTAACCTTAAATTGATGGTCAATGTAGCTGTCAGATCGCTCAGGGTTGTTCAACAAGTGCTGCTCAATAACTGAATGACACCGAGCAAGGCAACGCCTTGGCCAATCAGAGTTAACAGGGCAGCACGGTAGCACAGTGGTTAACACAGTTGCTACACAGCTCCAGGGTCCCAGGATCGATTCCCGGCTTGGGTCACTGCCTGTGCGGAGTCTGCACGTTCTCCCCGTGTCTGCGTGGGTTTCCTCCGGGTGCTCCAGTTTCCTCCCACAGTCCAAAGATGTGCGGATATGGTGGATTGGCCATGATAAAAATTATCCCTTAATGGCCAAAAAGGTCAGGGTTACTGGGTTACGGGGATAGGGTGGAGGCGTGGGCTTAAGTAGGGTGCTCTTTCCAAGGGCCAGTGCGGACTCGATGGGCTGAATGGCCTTGTCGTGCCACTGTAAATTCTATGATTTAAACCTGCTGAAAAATTAGCTTCCCCATTTCCCCTCCGGTATGAATTGTTGCGAAAGGTTTAAAATTTGAAATGAAAATGAAATGAAAATCGCTTATTGTCACAAGTAGGCTTCAAATGAAGTTCCTGTGAAAAGCCCCTAGTCGCCACATTCCGGCGCCTGTTCGGGGAGGCTGGTTTGGGACTCCTGGGTTTGCCCTGCAGTATCTTTTTTACAGCCAACAGATACAAAATGAGCACCAGCATTAGTCCCTCTGTAGAGTGGCAGATAGTATTGAGGAAGCGGAGGGGGGGCTGCAGTAGGATTTGGACAGGCTAGGAGAGTGGGCAATGAAGTGGCAGATGGAATACAATGTGGAAAAGTGTGAGGTTATTGTGGTGAATCACTGTGTACACCTGTATTAGGGGATGTAAGGTAGGACCTGTACTACAGGTTCGCCGGTAGCCCCTGCCGGCTGGCTCCGCCCAGTAGGAGCCGCAAATATGTGTGTCCTCCTTCTGATCGGCCATTTCGCCAGCTGCAGCAGGAGGCCACGCATCCGACTGCAATAAAGCCACAGTTGTACCCAATCTGAGTCTTTCGTGCAATTGATCGTGCATCAATTTATTACAGTCAGATTTACTAAGAGATGGATATCAGAATCAAAACCAGATCGCCTGCAGCTGGATCCGCACTCTCCCAATGCCAGAAAGGACGTTGAGGCCTTGTTTCGAGGCCTACATCAACGCTGCGACCCCTGCGCCGATGGAAGCTCAGAAGATTCAAGTTTTATACTCCAGGTTGAGCTCCAGCGTGTTCCCGTTGATCCAGGATGCCCCGAGTTATGCGGAAGCGATGGCACTCCTAAAAGAGAACGACGCACAGAAAGCAAACACGCTCTTCGCCGGGCACGTACTCGCCACTCGCGCTCAACTCCCAGGTGAGTCTATCGAAGACTCCTGGCGGGCCCTAATCCCACTCGTACAGGACTGTGACTGTCAGGCCGTTACGGCCACCAAACATTCTAATCTCCTCATGCGTGACGCGTTCGTAACAGGGATTGCGTCGGACTCCATCTGACAACGACTGCTGGAAGGGGCACACTCGACCTTGCGGAGACCAAAACTTTAGCGCTCTCCATGACGGTCGCATCTCGTAACGTCCAGGCCTACCCCGCTCGCTGCTCGGCCCACCCGCCCTACCCCTCCTGGACCCCACAAATGACCTCCCCAGCTGGGGCCCTTCCTAGCCAATACCCTGCGCCACCCGCCAATACCCGCACCCTGGGGGTCCCCGCTGCTACTTCTGTGGTCAGCAGAAGCACCCCCGCCAACGCTGCCTAGCCCACGCCGCCACTTGCAAGTCTTGCGGTAAAAAGGGCCATTCTGCAGCTGTGTGCCAGACCCGCGCAGTCACCCCCTCCCCCCTGCCGAACGCACAATGGGCGCCGCATCGTCTCTTCCCGGACCCGCGTGCGGCCAGTGGGCGCCGCCATCTTCTCCTCACAGGGCCACGTGCGACCACTGGGTGCCGCCGTCTTGTCCCCCCCGCAATGTGCGCCCCATGGGCACCGCCATTTTGTTCCTCACAGGACGTCCGGACGCCGCCATCTTGTCTTCCCCACGGGGCTGGAACGCCAACTACACATCACGATCTGGGTCCACCTGACACCTCTGACGACCACCCGCAGCTCACCTCGATGACACTGGACCAGTCCCATCCTCACAACCTGGCCACCGCTTCCACAACGGTGAAAATCAACGGCCACGTGACCTCTTGACTGCTGGACTCCGGGAGCACCGAAAGCTTCATCCACCCGGACACGGTAAGGCGCTGCTCCCTCGCGGTCCACCCCACCAACCAACGGATCTCCCTGGCCTCCGGATCCCACTCTGTCCCCATCCGAGGGTTCTGCACGGTCACTCTCACTGTCCAGGGCGTAGAATTCACCGGCTTCCATCTCTACGTCCTCCCTAACCTCTGCGCTGCACTATTGCTGGGCCTGGATTTCCAATGCAATCTCCAGAGCCTCACCCTCAAATTCGACGGGCCCCTACCTCCACTCACCTCGCGGCTTTGCGACCCTCAAGGTTGACCCTCCCTCACTTTTTGCCAATCTAACTGCGGATTGCAAGCCCGTCGCCACCAGGAGCAGACGGTACAGTGCCCAGGACAAGGCCTTCATCAGGTCCGAGGTCTAGCGGCTGCTTCGGGAGGGTATCATCGAGGCCAGCAACAGCCCCTGGAGAGCCCAAGTGGTAGTAGTTAAAACTGGGGAGAAACACAGAATGGTCGTGGACTACAGACCATCAATCGGTACACGCAGCTCGACGCGTACCCCCTCCCACGCATATCTGATATGGTCAATCAGATTGCACAGTACCGGGTCTTCTCTACTATTGACCTGAAATCCGCCTACCACCAGCTCCCCATCCGTAAATCGGACCGTCCGTACACTGCCTTTGAGGCAGACGGTCGCCTCTATCGCTTTGTTAGGGTTCCTTTGGCGTCACTAACGGGGTCTCGGTCTTCCAAAGGGAGGTGGACCGACTGGTCGACCGGTACGGACTGCGGGCCACGTTCCCGTACTTAGATAATGTCACCATCTGCGGCCATGACCAGCAGGACCACGACGCCAACCTCGCTAAATTCCTCCGCACCGCCACTCTTCTCAACCTTACGTATAATAAAGAGAAGTGTGTGTTCAGCACGACCCGCCTAGCCATCCTCGGCTATGTAGTCCAAAACGGACTTCTGGGACCCGATCCCTACCACATGCGCCCCTCATGGAGCTTCCCCTCCCCCACTGCCCCAAGGCCCTCAAACGCTGCCTGGGGTTCTTCTCCTACTACGCCCAGTGGGTCCCAAACTATGTGGACAAGGCCCGCCCACTCATACAGCCCACTTAATTTTCCCTCGCGGCCGAGGCACAACACGCCTTCGCCCGTATCAGAGCAGACATAGCCAAGGCCGGGATGCACGCAGTAGACGAGACACTGCCCTTTCAAGTAGAAAGCGACACTTCAGATGTCGCCCTCGCCGCCACTCTAATCAGGCTGGCAGACCCGTGGCATTCTTTTCCCGCACCCTCCATGCCTCTGAAATTCGTCACTCGAGTGTTGAAAAAGAGGCCCAGGCCATCGTTGAAGCTGTGCGGCATTGGAGGCATTACCTGGCCGGCAGGAGATTCACTCTCCTCACTGACCAACGGTCAGTAGCCTTCATGTTCAATAACACGCAGCGGGGCAAGATCAAAATGATAAAATCTTGCGGTGGAGAATCGAGCTCTCCACCTATAATTACGAGATCTTGTATCGCCCCGGCAAACTCATCGAGCCCCCAGACGCCCTCTCCCGAGGTACATGTGCCAGCGCACAAGTAGACCAACTCCGGGCCCTGCACGACAGCCTTTGCCACCCGGGGGTCACACGACTGTGCCATCTAATCAAAGCCCGCAATCTGTCCTACTCCGTCGAGGAAGTACGGACAGTCACCAGAGACTACCAGGTCTGTGCGGAGTGCAAGCCCCACTTCTACCAGCCGGACCGTGCACGCCTGGTAAAGACCTCCTGCCCCTTTGAACGCCTCAGCGTGGATTTCAAAGGGCCCCTCCACCGACCGTAACACATATTTCCTCAGTGTGGTCGATGAGTACTCCAGGTTCCCCTTCGCCATCCCATACCCGGATATGACGTCTGCCACCGTCATCAAGGCCTTCAACACCAACTTCGCTCTGTTCGGATTCCCCGCCTACACCCACAGTGACAGGGGATCCTCATTCATGAGCGATGAGCTGCGTCAGTTCCTGCTCAGCAGGGGTATCGCCTCCAGCAGAACGACCAGCTACAATCCCCGGGGAAACGGGCAGGTAGAAAGGGAGAATGGGACGGTATGGAGGGCCGTCCAGCTGGCCCTACGGTCCAGGAACCTCCCAGCCTCTCGCTGGCAGCAGGTCCTCCCTGATGCACTACACTCCATTTGGTCACTATTGTGCACCGCCACTAACAATAACACACCCCATGAAGGTGTTTTTACCTTCCCCAGGAAGTCCACATCCGGGGTGACGCTCCCGACATGGCTCGCAGCTCCAGGACAGGTCCTTCTAGATAGGCATGTCCGACTCCACAAGGCGGACCTGTTGGTGGACAGGGTACACTTGCTACACGCCAACCCCCAGTATACCTACCTGGAGTTCCCCGACGGCCGCCAAGATACTGTCTCCCTCAGGGACCTGGCTCCCTCAGGTTCCACTCCAACACACTCCCCCACCCACGCACCACCCTCCCCTCCCCCGGCACCCCCAACATTAACCCCACCAGGTCCATCCCTCCTTCCCCTGCCCACGCAAGAGGACGAAGGAAGACTTTGGCACGCTCCTCGGGTCATCCGACTACTGGCCAGCACCAACACCGCCAGCACCGATGTCGGCGACACCAGCACCGACATCGCCGCCACAGTTACGTCGCTCCCAGCGAACCATCAAAGCACCGGATCGACTTAACCTCTGACGGGCACCGAACCGTCAAAATGGACATTTTTTCCCCTCCCCACTGTAAATTATTTGTACAGTAGTCCCCCTTTATAAAGCGGGTGTTGGGGTCCAAGACAGCCACCCGCGTTGTATCCGAGCCGCGGATATCCACGATGGGGGTTTTAAATTTATTTTAAAATCTATGCTAGCGCTTCCCATTGAGAGTCTACGGGGGGGCGGGGGGAGAGGTCAGACCCCCGTAGACTCACAATGGGAAACGCTAGCATAGATTTTTAAATAAATTTAAAACCCCCATCGTGGATCCAATTAAAATTTCAGCGGCCGGCTCACTTTGATCCGGAGAAGGAAGCTGCTCTCACTGAAATCAGCCGGCCGCTGAAATTGACACTGCCGGCTGCTCTCTCCCTCCAATCCAACTTTTAAGTTTTAATGTTTCTGATTGGAGGGAGACAGCAGCCGGCAGTGTCAATTTCTTTTTTTTTCCTCCGGCTTGCCCCCTCTCCCCCCACATCCTCCAACTAGACCCCTCTCCCCCCCACACCCTCCGACTCGCCCCCTCTCCCCCCCAACACCCTCCGGTTCGCCCCCTCTCCCCCCACATCCTCCAACTAGACCCCTCTCTCCCCCACACCCTCCGACTCGCCCCCTCTCCCCCCCAACACCCTCCGGCTCGCGACCTTATCGAATGGCGGAGTAGGACGGAGGGGCCTCTACCCCGGCTCCTATTTGGTCTGTAACCCTGCACTTTATAAAATCTGGAATTAAAATGCTAGTCTCAGTCATGGTACTAAGGGGGCACGGTAGCACAGTGGTTAGCACTGTTGCTTCACAACCCTGGTTCGATTCCCTGCTGAGTCACTGTCTGTGCAGAGTCTGTACGTTCTCCCCGTGCCTGCGTGGGTTTCCTCCGTGTGATGAATGGTATTAGTAACTGCTGTAACTGTACCTTGCCTTTAATGCATTGGCCCTTTAAGACCGGGCTGGGAACCCTGGGGGCCTCCGTCCCCAGGAAACAGTACATAAGATAAGGCTCACTCGTGATGAGCACACTTCTCGGCAGCTGTTCAGTTCTCAGATGATTAAAGCCTTTGAATCATCTATCTTCTCTCCTGTGTCGTGATTGAGGGTATCTCAATTTAATCATCTGACACATCAAGATGGACAGCGCTCTAAAGCCGGAGAAACTCAACCTGGACGCTCGGTCGCCGGAAGCCCCTGAAATGTTTAAATATTGGCTCCGGTGCTTTGAGGACTATATTGACTCCTCAGCGACTGATGTCGACGGCGTTCGCAAGCTGCGTTTACTACATGCCCGGGTGGGCCACTGACTCTCCTTCGCGATCGAGAACGCTACGACATACGAAGCAGCGGTCGAGATACTGACGAAACGCTTCGTGAAGCCGATTAACGAGGTACACGCCAGACATTTGCTCTCAACCTGCAGCCAGCGTTCCGGGGAAACTCTGGACGAGTACGTGGACAGACTCACTGTGCTCGCGAGGAACTGCAACCATAAAGCAGTGACGGCAGAAACCCACATGAACTTGCATATTCGCGATGCCTTTGTGTCCGGTATCAGGTCCTCGTACATCCGGCAGCGGCTCCTAGAAGACGGGGCAAAGGATCTCCAAGGTACAGTAACGCTCACCTCTTCTCCTGAAACGGCCCACCGTAACCTCCGTACGTACTCCGCGGACCTTGCAAACCCCTCTCGATCCCCTCCAGACTCGGCCACGCTACAGGCCTGCGCCGGGTGGCGATCCGCTCACTCCGGGAGTTCCACGTGCTATTTCTGTGGGCAAGGTCAGCACCCACGTCAGCGTTGCCCGGCCCGCCCCGCGATCTGCAACGACTGCAGGAAGAAAGGGCACTTTGCTAAAGTCTGCCTGGCTGGGCCCAAAGGCCACAAACAAAATCCTCACCAGGCCCAGAAATCAAGCTCC
>NC_052162.1:129497696-129523129 GCF_902713615.1 Scyliorhinus canicula | reverse complement strand
CCCGCCCCCCGCCTCGGCCCGGCCTCGGCCCCGCCCCGGCCTCGCCCCGGCCTCGGCCCCGCCCCCGCCGCCTCGGCCCCGCCCCCCCCGGCCCCACGCCCCCCCCGCCTCGGCCCCGGCCACGCCCCCCCGCCCCCGCCTCGGCCCCCCCCCCCACCTCGGCCCCCCCCCCTCCCCCCCCCCCCCCCCCCCCCCCCCGAAGGGCACTGAAGTTCAGCTTGCCCAGGGCGCCAGCAACCCTAGGGCCGGCGCTGGTGGGCAGCATGGTAGCATTGTGGATAGCACAATCGCTTCACAGCTCCAGGGTCCCAGGTTCGATTCCGGCTTGGGTCACTGTCTGTGCGGAGTCTGCACATCCTCCCCGTGTGTGCATGGGTTTCCTCCGGGTGCTCCGGTTTCCTCCCACAGTCCAAAGATGTGCAGGTTAGGTGAATTGGCCATGCTAAATTGCCCTTAGTGTTGGATGGGGTTACTGGGTTGTGGGGATAGGGTGGAGGTGTTGACCTTGGGTAGGGTGCTCTTTCCAGGAGCCAGTGCAGACTCGATGGGCTGAATGGCCTCCTTCTGCACTGTAAATTCTATGATAATTCTATGATAGGGGGCAAACCAGAGAAAGTGGCATGGGGGGGGGGGGGGGTGAAGTCTTGAAGCCGACAGGCCAGTGACCGCGAGAAAAGGGGAGAAAGAGAGAATAACCACGGGGGTTGCAAGGGGAAAGAGGCCGCAGGCCATAGAGAGAGAGGAAAGAACATAGAACATACAGTGCAGAAGGAGGCCATTTGGCCCATCGAGTCTGCACCGACCCACTTAAGCTCTCACTATCCCCGTAACCCAATAACCCCTCCCAACCTTTTTGGTCACTAAGGGCAATTTATCGTGGCCAATCCACCGGCACGTCTTTGGACTGTGGGAAGAAACCGGAGCACCCGGAGGAAACCCACGCAGACACGGGGAGAACGTGCAGACTCCGCACAGACAGTGACCCAAGCCGGGAATCGAACCTGGGACCCTGGAGCTGTGAAGCCACAGTGCTAGCCACTTGTGCTCCCGTGCTGCCCCTAGGATTGAGAGAAAGAGAGACCAGACCACCGAGAGAGAGCCAGAGTCCGAGGGAGAGAGAACAGGTCACGGAGAGAGGGCGATAGATAGGACTCACATGCTCATGGACCATAGCGGTTCACCTTTTTCGAGAGGGGGTGGGGGGGGATATGACACATTGCCCATGGAGCACAAAAGGGATTGTGGGGGGTAGTCATCATGGCAATAAGGGTCTCAGCATCTATCTGTACTTTGTTTAAACATTTATTGCCCATCTCTCTGTCTGCACCTCCCGCTGCCTTGGGAGAGCGGACAGTGTAGTAGAGCAAAGCCAGGGAGGATGGGCTGCAGAGGGAGAGGAATGAATGGAAAGGGTTAACAGACAGCCAGGCTGCAATATTCACACTCACTGTGGACAGACAGGCCAAATTACCCCCATCACAGACAGCAGTAACAGAGTTGCCCCCCAAGTGAGATCTGTCCGAGGCTGCAGCAGCAGAAAGAGAATCGATACCGCTTAACGACACTCCGCAATGGCTAGAAGAGCCTCCGGAAACTAATCAAGTATCAGGGAAATGGGGACAAGAACGCCATCAAAATCGGTTTGACAAACAACACGTTTTGATATTGTTTTTGTTTTCCAATTTAAAGTGCCCAATTCTTTTTTCCCCAATTAAGGGGCAATTTAGCGTGGCCAATCCACCTACCCTGCACATCTTTGGGTTGTGGGGGCGAAACCCACGCAGACACGGTGGGGGGGGGGGGGGGGGGGAATGTGCAAAATCCACACGGATAGCGACCCAGGGCCGGGATTGAACCCGGGACCTCGGCGCCGTGAGGGCGCACTGTAACCACTCCGCCGCCCGATGATTTGATATTGTCAACAGCTGGACAGAATACGTCCAGAAAACGATTAAAGTTAAAGCACACAGGACAAGGGATCCATATAATGTGATCAAAACAAAACTGTAACAAATTCAAAGTAACAATATGACGACCTAATGTAAATGTGACACTTTGTAACGCATAAAAGGAGATAAGAATGTGTAAACCAGCTGGAATTACAGCCCCGAATTCTGCTCTCACTCATGCATGTTGAATAAAAGCCGTTTTTGTTGAAGTTCGATACAGTCTCAAAGGACTGAGTTTGTTTATTCCCTCCAGCAGGCAGGAGAATCAAAGACCCCTCTCACCCGGGTTATTCTCTCTTCAATCGGGCAGGAGATACAAAAGTCTGAGAACACGCACGAACAGATTCAAAAACAGCTTCTTCCCCGCTGTTACCTGGGCCGGGATTCTCCCCTACCCGGCGGGGCGGGGGGTCCCGGCATACCGGAGTGGTGAGAACCACTCCGGCGTTGGGCCTCCTCAAAGGTGTGGAATTCTCCGCACCTTTAGGGGCTAGGCCCGTGCCGGAGTGGTTTCCGCTCTGCCGGCCGCCACGAACGGCCTTTGGCAGAGGTCCGTGCTGGCGGACGTCCGTGCATGCGCCGGAGCGTCAGCGGCTGCTGACGTCATCCCGGCGCATGCGCGGGGTTAAGGGTCTCTTCCGCCTCTGCTCTGGTGGAGACCGTGGCGAAGGCGGAAGAAAAAGAGTGCCCCCACGGCACAGGCCCGCCCGCCGATCGGTGGGCCCCGATCGTGGGCCAGGCCATCGTGGGGGCACCCCCTGAGGCCAGAGCGCCCCGTGCCTCCTCCAGGACCCCGGCGCCCACCTGCGCCGCCAATCCCGCCGGCACCAGGCGTGCTTTGATTCCCGCCGGCGGGAGAGGGTTGTCAGCGGCGGGACTTCAGCCCATCGCGGGCCGGAGAATCAGCGCGGGGACCCGCCGACCGGCGCGGCACGATTCCCGCCCCCGCCGATTCCTGGGTGGCGGAGAACGTGGGCCACGCCGGGGGCGGGATTGACGCCGGCCCCGGGCGATTCTCCGACCCCCCCGGGGGGTCGATGAATTCTGCCCCACATTCCTAAAGGACCCTCTTATAGACTGACCTCTACTGAGTAATAATGCACTCTGGAATGCATCCCAAGGCAGGCCAGCAGCACGGTTCAATTCCCGTACCAGCCTCCCCGAACAGGCGCCGGAATGTGGCGACTAGGGGCTTTTCACAGTAACTTCATTTGAAGCCTACTTGTGACAATAAGCGATTTTCATTCATTCATTTCATTTTCATAAAAGAGATGGCTAGGGAAATTGCAAATTTACTAGTGATAATTTACCAAAATTCACTAGACTCTGGGGTGGTCCCGGTGGATCGCAAATCAGCAAACATCACTGTTTAAAAAAGGAGGTAGGCAGAGAGCGGGTAATTATAGGCCAGTGAGCTTAACTCCGGTAGTAGGGAAGATGCTGGAATCTATCATCAAGGAAGAAATAGCGAGGCATCTGGATGGAAATTGTCCCATTGGGCAGACGCAGCATGGGTTCATAAAGGGCAGGTCGTGCCAAATCAATGTAGTGGAACTTTGTGAGGAAATTATCAGTGCAGTAGATAACGGGGAGCCAATGGATGTGGTATATCTGGATTTCCAGAAAGCTTTTGACAAGGTGCCACACAAAAGGTTGCTGAATAAGATAAAGATGCATGGCATTAAGGGTAGAGTAGTAGCATGGATAGAGGATTGGTTAATTAATAGAAAGCAAAGAGTGGGGATTAATGGGTGTTTCTGGGTGAAGCACGGTAGCATTGTGGATAGCACAATCGCTTCACAGCTCCAGGGTCGATTCTGGCTTGGGTCACTGTCTGTGTGGAGTCTGCACATCCTCCCTGTGTGTGCGTGGGTTTCCTCCGGGTGCTCCGGCTTCCTCCCACAGTCACAAAGATGTGCAGGTTAGGTGGATTGGCCATGATAAATTGCCCTTAGGGTCCAAATTGCCCTTAGTGTTAGGTGGGGTTACTGGGGATAGGGTGGAGGTGTTGACCTTGGGTAGGGTTCTCTTTCCAAGAACCGGTGCAGACTCGATGGGCCGAATGGCCTCCTTCTGCACTGTAAATTCTATGAAAAAAAAAAATTCTCTGGTTGGCAATCAGTAGCTAGTGGTGTCCCTCAGGGATCAGTGTTGGGCCCACAATTGTTCACAATTTACAAAGATGATTTGGAGTTGGGGACCAAGGGCAATGTGTCCAAGTTTGCAGACGACACTAAGATGAGTGGTAAAGCAGAAAGTGCAGAGGATACTGGAAGTCTGCAGAGGGATTTGGATAGGTTAAGTGAATGGGTTAGGGTCTGGCAGATGGAATATAATGTTGACAAATGTGAGGTTATCCATTTTGGTAGGAATAACAACAAAAGGAATTATTATTGAAACAATAAAATATTAAAACATGCTGCTGTGTAGAGACCTGGGTGTGCTAGTGCATGAGTCGCAAAAGGTTGGTTTACAGGCGCAACAGGTGATTAAGAAGGCAAATGGAATTCTGTCCTTCATTGCTAGAGGGATGGAGTTTAAGACTAGGGAGGTTATGCTGCATTGTATAAGGTGTTAGTGAGGCCACACCTGGAGTATTGTGTTCAGTTTTGGTCTCCTTACCTGAGAAAGGACGTACTGGCGCTGGAGGGTGTGCAGAGGAGATTCACTAGGTTAATCCCAGAGCTGAAGGGGTTGGATTACGAGGAGAGGTTGAGTAGACTGGGACTGTACTTGTTGGAATTTAGAAGGATGGGGGGGATCTTATAGAAACATATAAAATTATGAAGGGAATAGGTAGGATAGAAGCGGGCAGGTTGTTTCCACTGGCGGGTGAAAGCAGAACTAGGGGACATAGCCTCAAAATAAGGGGAAGTAGATTTAGGACTGAGTTTAGGAGGAACTGCTTCACCCAAAGGGTTGTGAATCTATGGAATTCCTCGCCCAGTGAAGCAGTTGAGGCTCCTTCATTACATGTTTTTAAGGTAAAGGCACGGTAGCACAAGTGGATAGCACTGTGGCTTCACAGCGCCAGGGTCCCAGGTTCGATTCCCTGCTGGGTCACTGTCTGTGTGGAGTCTGCACGTCCTCCCCGTGTCTGCGTGGGTTTCCTCCGGGTGCTCCGGCTTCCTGCCACAGTCCAAAGATGTGCAGGTTAGGTGGATTGGCCATGCTAAATTGCCCTTAGTGACCATAAAGTTTCGGAGGGTTTATTGGGTTACGGGGATAGGATGGAAGTGAGAGCTGAAGTGGGTCGGTGCAGACTCGATGGGCCAAATGGCCTCCTTCTGCACTGTATGTTCTATGTTCTAAAGATAGAGGGGGCGATTCTCCCAAATGGAGCCAAGTGTGAAGGCCGTTGCGTTTTACGACGGCACGAAACGGGCATGGAGATGTCCAATTCTGGCCCCCATAGGGGGCCAGCACGGCGCTGGAGCGGTTCACGCCGCTCCATCCTCCCTTTCTGGCGCCAAATAGGCGCCGTGCCAACCCGTGCATGTGCAGGAGAGGCCGGCCCGCCGATCGATGGGCCCTGATCGCATGCCAGACCCCATCGGAGGCCCCCCCCCGGGGACGGAGCCCCCCTCACCCCACACAGGCCGCCCCCCCGGCCGTTCGTGCAGAGTTCCCGCCGGCAGCGACCAGGGGTGAACAGCGCCGGCCGGACTCTGTCGTATCCGCGCGGCCGCTCGGCCCATCCGGGCCGGAGAATCGGCGGCCCCGCCGATTCCAGTGGCCCGCGCCGATTCTCCGGCCCGGTGCGGGGCTTTGAGTGTCGCCCCCAAATAGTTTTTTGAAGAATAAAAGGATTAAGGGTTATGGTGTTCGGGCTGAAAAGTGGAGCTGAGTCCACAAAAGATCAGCCATGATCTCATTGAATAGCGGAGCAGGCTCAAGGGGCCTAGTTCTTATGTATGCTTCACCCGATGTCTGTGACTATGTATTTACATTGTCTATTTATCCAATGTCCTATGTTTTTCATGTATTAAACGATCTGTCTGGACTTTAGGCAGAACAATACTTTTCACTGTACCTCAGTGCACGTGACAATGAATCTAAACCTAATCTAATTACCCTTGAATGGAGCGGCTTGTTGGACCATGTTTGTGGAGTCACAGAGTGTCAGGCTCAGGCGTAGAGCTTTAGAGCAGTTAATAAAGTATACAGTATCCTGGGATTCATTAACAGAGTACAAGAGCAAGGAGGTAATACTGAACTGATACCAGGCACCAGTCTGACCTCAGCTGGAATATTGTGCCCAGTTCTGGGGGCCGCACTATAGGAAGGATGTGAACACGTTGGAGAGAGAGAGAGAGCGCAGAAGAGGTTTACAAGGATGGTTCCAGGGATGAGAAACTTCAGTTATGGGGATAGATTGGAGAGGTTGGGACTGTTCTCCTTGGAGAGAAGAAGGCCGAGAGGGGATTTGATAGAGATGTTCCAAATCATGAGGGGCGGGGGGGGGGGTCTGGACAGAGTGGACGGGGAGAAACTGTTCCGGTTTCGTGATAGGATCGGGAACGAGAGGGCGCAGATTGGAAGCGATTTGAAAAGAAGCCAATGTGATTTGAGAAAATCCCTTTTTCACACAGCGAGTGGTTGGGGTCTGGAATGCACTGTCTGGGAGTGCGGTGGAGGCAGGTTCAATCGGGGCGTCCGAGAGGGCGATGGACGATTATCTGAATAGAGACAATGTGCAGGGTGGGGGGGGGGGGGGGAGGGGGGGGGAAGGCAAGGGAACGGTACTAAGTCACGGTGCTCGTTTAGCGAAACGGGGCAGACAGGATGGGCCGAGTGGCCTCCTCTATCGTAACCATTCTGTGAACAGTTTTACAGGCTGAGTCCGTGTCCATTGGGAGTTGGGAAGGGTGAAGGGCCACTTGATTGAAACCTTTAAGATGTGGAGAAGATGTTTTCTCTTGAGCGAGAATCTAGAACTGGGGAGAGGGTTCACTGGCGACATGAGGAGAAATATCTCCCCTCAGAGGGCGGTGAGTTTCTGGAACTCTCTTCCTCAAAGGGCGGTGGGAGCAGAGTCGCCGAATATTTTTAAGGCCGAGCTGGATAGATTCTCGATTAACAAAGGGGGGGGGTTAAAGGTTACCGAGGGGTTGGTGGGAATATGGAGGTTGAGATTTCAATCGAGATCAGTCATAACCTTTGGGCGGCATGCGGCGCAGTGGTTAGCATTGCTGTCAACAGCGCTGAGGTCCCAGGTTCGATCCTGGCTCTGGGTCACTGTCCATGTGGAGTTTGCACATTCTCCCCGTGTCTGCGTGGGTTTCGCCCCCACAACCCAAAGATGTGCCGGTTAAGTGGATTGGCCACGCTAAATTGCCCCTTAATTGGAAAAAAAAATGAATTGGGTACTCTAAAATTAAAAAAAAAATCAGTCACAACCTTATTGACTGGCAGAGCAGACTCGAGGGGCCTCCACCCCCACTCCTATATTGGAATGCCTGGCACCATCAGAGGTTAATCGGTGTAATGAATGTAGGAATTTCAGATATTTTGTCCCATATGCATTTGGTGCAGTAAAGATGAAATGTCTGAGTTGAAAGACAGCTACGCTTTTTGGAGCCAGAGATGCAATTAAAGCATCGTAAAAGTTTGGGCTAATGGACTTTTATTTAGAATCAGAGGGTTCTCTGGGGGAGTGGAAAATTAGAGACATTCTGCGGGATTCTCCATCGGCGGTATCCTCCGCTTCGCCAGCACCGCACTCACGCTCGCGGTTTTCCAGACGGTGCAAGGGGTGGCCACAATGGGAAACCCCATTGGTCAGCGGCGCGAACGGAGAATCGCTCTGCCGGCATGGCTGCGCCGTGCCGGAAAACAGGGCCGGAGGGACGGGGAATCCCGCCCGTTGTGGTCAGCTTAGTCAGATGATGTAGTCAATGGGAGGAGCCAGGGCTGAAGCAGTCTAGTGTTGAGGTTTTTCAGGGGTTAGTTTCTGGCTGGAGCGGGAGCCGAGATGGTTTCTGAAGAAATAAAAATAAATGTGGTGTGCTGACGGGGGGGGGGGGGGGGGGGGGGGGGGTCAGGTCTTCTTTGTTACAGCAGTCTCAAAAGATCTCTCTTCCTCAAAGTGGAGAATTCGAGGCATCTCTATACAGCGAGTATTCCTGAGTGCTCACTGTGTTTAAAAGTGGATTGCGATCGGAGTTGGTTTTGTTGTTCGAGTGGAAATAAGCTGGTTCCCTGGATAGTTGGGAGACCCTGGGCGGGATCGTTCGTCCCGCCACAACCGCTTTCTGGCGCGGTGCGCCCCCACCGGCAGCGGGATTATCCTTCCCGGCAGCTGACCGATGGGGTTTCCCCATTGTAGGCACCCCCACTCCGTCGGGAAATTGCAAGCGCAAGTGCGCTGCCGGCAAAACGGAGGGTCCCGCCGATGGAGAAACCAGCCCATTGTGTTTGAGCTTGGTAAGGTGATGTAACTTCGGGCAGCACAGTGGTTAGCACAGTTGCTTCACAGTGCCAGGGTCCCGGGTTCGATTCCCGGCTTGGGTCACTGTCTGTGCGGAGTCTGCACATCCTCCCCGTGTCTGCGTGGGTTTCCTCCGGGTGCTCCGGTTTCCTCCCACAGTCCAAAGATGTGCAGGTTAGGTGGATTGGCCATGATAAATTGCCCTTAGTGACCAAAAAGCTTAGATGGGGTTACGAGGATAAGGTGGAGGTGTGGGGTTGAGTAGTGTGCTCTTTCCAAGATCCGGTGCAGACGCGATGGGCCGAATGGCCTCCTTCTGCACCGTAAATTCTATGATTGTATGAAACCGTTACGCTATGATAATGGGAGGAGCCAGATGATAGAGTCAGATGTTGAGGTTTTCAGTTTAAAATTGAGATTGGGATGTGACCAGAAATTAAGCATCTGCTCTTGATGCAGTTCAGTTAAAGATCTGTCTGTAGACAGACTAGCAGTTTCCAGACAGTTCAGTAAGTATGGGAAGCTGAAACTCAAGCTCTGAAAGCAGCTTCTGAAGACTTGCCTTCTTCTGACAGGGGGTCAGGTGTCCTTCTTTCCAGCAGTCTCAAAATAATTCTCTTTTCCAAAGTGGAGTATTCGAGACATCTCGATACAGCGAGTATTCCTGAGTGCTAACTGTGTTTAAAAGTGGATTGGGGTCTGAGATGGTTTTGTTGAGTGGGAATAAAGATAGCAGTTAAGGGTTATTGTGTTACTGTATTGATCAGCATTGTTTAACGGCTAATTGTAAGCTATTTTCTTGTGTGATGTTAAAGATACTTTAATCCTGTGTTAGTAATAAAGTTTGTTATGGGCGACACGGATGCAGTGTGTAGCACTGTTGCTGTACAGCTCCAGGGTCCCGGGTTCGATTCCCGGCTTGGGTCACTGTCTGTGCGGAGTCTCCATGTTCTCCCCGTGTTTGCGTGGGTTTCCTCTGGGTGCTCCGGTTTCTTCCCACAAGTCCCGAAAGACGTGCTGTGAGGTGAATTGGACATTCTGAATTCTCCCTCAGTGTACCCGAACAGGCGCCGGAAGGTGGCGACTAGGGGCTTTTCACAGTAACTTCATTCAAATGAAAATGAAAATCGCTTATTGTCACGAGTAGGCTTCAATGAAGTTACTGTGAAAAGCCCCTAGTCGCCACATTCCGGTGCCTGTTCGGGGAAGCTGGTACGGGAATTGAACCGTGCTGCTGGCCTGCTTTAAAAGCCAGCGATTTAGCCCAGTGTGCTAAACCAGCCCCTGTGTGCTAAACCCAGACACATTGCAGTGTGAATGTAAGCCTACTTGTGACAATAAATATTATTATATCCCTATTTTGTGTGAAATCGTTCCTGGAGCGAGATATCTGGTTGGTGGTTTATCTGGGTTGGTTTATCTGGGGCTGGTTTAGCTCACTAGGGGCTGGTTTAGCTCACTGGGCTAAATCGCTGGCTTTTAAAGCAGACCAAGCAGGCCAGCAGCACGGTTCGATTCCCGTACCAGCCTCCCCGGACAGGCGCCGGAATGTGGCGACTAGGGGCTTTTCACACTAACTTCATTGAAGCCTACTCGTGACAATAAACGGTTTTCATTTCATTTCATTTCATATCAAAATGAAAGTAAAATATTGAGGGTTCTGTCCAGTATCCGAGCCACTGTTGGGGACTACTCCAGGAGCGTAATATTTGGAATTGGCTGCTCGTCTGTCTCGGTGGCTGGGCCCATCTCCCCGTGTGTATGTAAAAGAAAGTCCAACTCCTTCGAAAGTCGGGCCCTGCTGCGAATCGTGCCGAAGGAAGAATCAAGGGGTCCTTTTCTTTCAAAATATTTATTTTACAAAAATTAAAACTGAACGGGCAAGGTACAAAATTGCCCGCTGAACCTTGCCCCAGCCTCAGCTCGTTCCAGGGGCGCCGCGAGGCTGCGTAGAAGCTAATAAAGACGCCACGCTGCCCGATGGGGGACTCGGGAGAGCTGGAAACCCACTCAAACTGGCTGGCTGTAAGCTTCAGAGCAGAGAGGCCATTCTCCGAGCTGGCCAAATCAGCCGGGACCTCGCCGAGGGCCAATGGCTGTGCTCGGTGAGGCGGGGGATGGGGGGGATCACCGGCGTGTGGAGAGGGGGAACACTCCCTCATGGCAGGAAGCTCCCAGCAGGGTGATGGAAACGCTTTAGCGATGCCCCGGTACGCATCTCCGAGGAGGTCGAGCGTCCCCGCTGGCTCCTGACTTTGCCATCGACCGAAAAGGAGGAAGGTTCGTCTGCGGGGAAGGCAACGGTAGGGCGGCGCCGCGGTTGGCGCAACACAGCGCCAGGGACCCAGGTTCGATTCTGACCTTGGGTGGCTGTCTGGGCGGAGTCTGCACGTCCTCCCTGTGTGTGCGTGGCTTTCCTCCGGGTGCTCCGGTTTCCTCCCACAGTCCAAAGATGCGCAGGTGGGGTGGATTGGCCATGATAAAATGGCTCCTTGGTGTCCAAAAGTATAGTTGGGGTTACGGGGACAGGGTGGAGGTGTGGGCCCAGATAGAGGGCCGGTGCAGACTCAATGGGCCGAATGACCTCATACTGCATAGTCGGGATTTTATGATTTCACATGCGGGCAGAGCCGAAGGCTGGGCACGGACCTCCAAATCTGCCCCGTGTGCCCTGACCCGTCTAAACGTCTGCTTCCTCAATCATGCCTCCTACCGTGTCCCTCAGTCCCACCTTCTCCCCATATCTCCCAATCCCACCTTCTCCCCATATCTCCCGATCCCTCCTTCTCCCCATATTTCCCAATCCCTCCTTCACCCCATATTTCCTAATCCCACCTTTTCCCCATATTTCCCAAACCCACCTTCTCCCCATATCTCCCAATCCCTCCTTCACCCCATATCTCCCGATCCCTCCTTCTCCCCATATTTCCCAATCCCTCCTTCACCCCATATTTCCCAATCCCACCTTCTCCCCATATTTCCCAATCCCACCTTCTCCCCATATCTCCCAATCCCTCCTTCACCCCATATCTCCCGATCCCTCCTTCTCCCCATATTTCCCAATCCCGCCTTCTCCCCATATCTCCCGATCCCTCCTTCACCCCATATTTCCCAATCCCGCCTTCTCCCCATATCTCCCGATCCCTCCTTCACCCCATATTTCCCAATCCCTCCTTCTCCCCATATCTCCTGATCCCTCCTTCTCCCCATATTTCCCAATCCCACCTTCTCCCCATATCTCCCAATCCCTCCTTCACCCCATATCTCCCAATCCCTCCTTCTCCCCATATTTCCCAACCCCTCCTTCTCCCCATATCTCCTGATCCCACCTTCTCCCCATATCTCCCAATCCCTCCTTCACCCCATATCTCCCGATCCCACCTTCTCCCCATATTTCCCAATCCCTCCTTCTCCCCATATCTCCCGATCCCTCCTTCTCCCCATATTTCCCAATCCCACCTTCTCCCCATATCTCCCAATCCCACCTTCTCCCCATATTTCCCAATCCCACCTTCTCCCCATATTTCCCAATCCCTCCTTCTCCCCATATCTCCCGATCCCACCTTCTCCCCATATCTCCCAATCCCTCCTTCACCCCATATCTCCCGATCCCACCTTCTCCCCATATTTCCCAATCCCTCCTTCTCCCCATATCTCCCGATCCCTCCTTCTCCCCATATTTCCCAATCCCACCTTCTCCCCATATCTCCCGATCCCACCTTCTCCCCATATTTCCCAATCCCACCTTCTCCCCATATCTCCCAATCCCACCTTCTCCCCATATCTCCCAATCCCACCTTCTCCCCATATCTCCCGATCCCACCTTCTCCCCATATCTCCCGATCCCACCTCCTCCCCATATCTCCCGATCCCACCTCCTCCCCATATCTCCCGATCCCACCTCCTCCCCATATCTCCCGATCCCACCTCCTCCCCATATCTCCCGATCCCACCTCCTCCTGCATGTTGGCAGAGTCTGGAGGTCTGCCATCTTCGAATTGGAAGCCAATACTTCCAGTTTAATCCCACAATCCAAGTGGGATTGGGTGAGATGGAGCCAACAGAGCAAGGCATACCTGGCTCAATAGCCTCTTACTGCCCTTCAATGTTGGCAGCATTGTTCCAGCAGTTCTGGAGACCACCCACCCGAGGAAAAGTGAACGGATTCGGCCTGCACCAAATGTGCAGAGGGAGAGAGTTCTGTAGAACCAACAGAGGCCAGGGTGGATTATCGCCCAGGCTTTGCCCTTCCTGTACTGCGTCACCACTCCCCCTCCCCCAATGACCGCACCTCCAACCTACCTCCCACCCCCTTTCTGTAGAGCACCGAACGATATTGAGGGAGGGGAGTTCCAACTAACCCGGGCGCCACACACCGGCCCTGAGTCTGGGCCCGGTCTTCAGGCCTGAGGCCTGAGGCCTGGCAGTGAGCAACAGGGGAGCGCTGTTTGAAGCTGGACCAGGAGATCAGAGCGGCTGGGTGAGAGTTAGGGGAGGTGGGAGTTAAGGGGGGGGGGGGGGGGGGATAGAAAGTGCCTTGAGATCTCCACTGGTTTCCTGGGACGAAAATTTTGTCCACGTGCTCGGCACAGGCCCCGGCGAGGGGGATAACCTCAGACGTCTCAGTGCCATGGGCGGCGGTTCCTGCTCGACAGCCAGCACCGTCATCCAGGTCAGGGCGTGCGACCAGCGCCATCCATGTAGAGGGGCTCGTGGACATCCGTGAGATCCCGGCCAATAATTTCATTCACTGCCGGTGGAAAGAAAATGAGTGTCATCAGGCAGAAGAGAACAGCACGGGGTTAGATACAGAGTAAAGCTCCCTCTACACTGTCCCCATCAAACACTCCCAGGACAGGTACAGCACGGTGTTAGATACAGAGTAAAGCTCCCTCTACACTGTCCCCATCAAACACTCCCAGGACAGTTACAGCACGGGGTTAGATACAGAGTAAAGCTCCCTCTACACTGTCCCCATCAAACACTCCCAGGACAGGTACAGCATGGGGTTAGATACAGAGTAAAGCTCCCTCCACACTGTCCCCATCAAACACTCCCAGGACAGGTACAGCACGGGGTTAGATACAGAGTAAAGCTCCCTCTACACTGTCCCCATCAAACACTCCCAGGACAGGTACAGCACGGGGTTAGATACAGAGTAAAGCTCCCTCTACACTGTCCCCTTCAAACACTCCCAGGACAGGTACAGCACGGGGTTAGATACAGAGTAAAGCTCCCTCTACACTGTCCCCATCAAACACTCCCAGGACAGTTGTTTACAAGTGGCCTCACTCAATGCCTCTGATTCGCAGACTTTCATTCAACAATCTGTATGGCGACCATGAGTTCCCAGAGGTGAAAGGTCAATGGTTTGCCTGTTGACCCTGGCCACTGAGGATCTAAAGGGGCCTTACGCCATTGGTTCTTACCGTCATCTAATGTGATGCCCTGGATGGATATGGTCCGGAACGGCACTTCGCAATCCGGAACGTCTGACTCGGTTTCCGCCTCCGATGGTTTTGGCTTCTCCGACGCGACTCCTGTTGGCCCCTTGCCGCTCTCACCACCCCGTTCGATCTCCCGAGACTCCGATTCTGGGAATGGACGGTCCTCCGTCGCGTCCAAAAGGGTCGGAGGTGAGGAATTGTGGGGAGGTGCGACCTTTTGCGCGCTCAGCCCATGACCCTCGTCCTGGAAGGCACATGGGCTGTATGCTGGGGCCTGGCCCTGGGTGGCGACGCTGGGATTGGAGCGGCGAGGTGGTGAGCCGGGGAGGCCGAAGTGATCTCCCGGGCCTGGGCAGTAGGGGCCGGTTGCCGAGCAGGGCAATGCCCAATGGGGTGGCGAATAGGAGCAGGAAGGCCCCAGTGGGGGATGGGCCAAAGGTTGGCCACGGTCTGCTTGGGTCAAAGGGTAGCTGTGGTTGCGCTGGGCCAAGGGGTGGCCGCGATTGGCTTGGGTGCTGGGGTAGCACGGGATGGACGGACTGAAGGGTTGGGCCAAGGACTGGGTCAAGGGTCGCCCATCGTCACACCGGCTCAAAGGTCGGCCGGGCTCGGTACGGGTCAACGTGGGCGCGAATCCGGGAGGTATGGGCGCGCAGGGCTCGTTCCAGCCTGCGCGGATCAGAAACCCGTGAGGCGCGAAAGGGCTGGCTCTGCCGAAGGGCTGGGACCCGGGGCACGCCGGGTTGGAGAGGGAGATGGATGGCGACGCCGTCGCCAGCGACGACGTAGGCCCCTGGTCAGAGGTCGAGGCGGGTAGCGGGTATTCGACGGGGGAACGGAGGGGAGAGGTGAGGCCTAACTCAAAGGCCGCGTGGGGTTCTTCTTTGATGGGAACTAGAAGCAGAATGAAGAGAAAAACGGGTGGTTAGACACCGGTAATTATTTATCAGCTTTGCTTTCCGTCAGCTCTGTGTGTCACAGCGACGCTCACGCTCGACAAGCCGGAGACTGTAAGTTGGAGTCTCTGGTTCAGAGACTGTAGAACCGTACTCCAGCACTGACACTCTGCGTTATATAATCATACAATTTACAGTGCAGGAGGCTGCCATTCGGCCCATCGAATCTGCACCGGCCCTTGGAAAGAGCACCCTACTCAAGCCCACGGCTACACCCTATCCCCATAACCCAGTAACCCCACCTAACCTTTTGGACACTAAGGTTTCCTGGCGTGGAGATAATTTATGAGGGATGTGTCATGGGAGTGTCCCTTTAAGAAATGTTTTGTGTCACCAAATGGCTTCAGTGATGTCATTGTGTGGGTGGAGCTGGGCTGTGGCTCTGAGTTGTACTTTCGTTTTACTTTTGGAAGCCGTCTTGTCTCCCTCTCTCTCTGTCTGTCAAAAGGTGTCTCCAGATCACTTGATAACTTCAAAATAATAACTGTTTTCTGGAAGGAATTCAAACCTACTGTTTTGGTAAAAGGGTTTTTTCTTTCATGGATGTTGTTACTTGATTGAAACAGTAAAGTGAATTCATTAAGGGTTATATATGGAGTACTGTAGCTGTGTGGGGTCTTTATGTTTATAGTTGATAAATATTCTTACTGTTGTGTGTTTATACAAATGTTAACTAAATTCGTAGAATAAAGATTGTTTTTTGATTAAAAGCGCCTAAGGCCTTTGTTGAATAACATCTGAAAGGCAGGTCCTTGTGCCCATCGGAACCAAAATGGAGAAACAGTTGTAGGTCAGGTGATCTCCATGATATACTTTGTAGTTTTCTAAACCCTGGTCCATAACAATGGTGGCTAGTGTTGGATAAACAAGTCATGGGACATATTAGTGGGAGGGAACTGAACCGTATTGACTCCATCTACACCTCTCGCTGCCTGGGGAATGCGGGCAGCATCACCAAAGACCCCTCCCACCCCAGTTATAGACATAGAAGTTACAGTGCAGAAGGAGGCCACTCGGCCCATCGAGTCTGCACCGGCTCTTGGAAAGAGCACCCTACCCAAGCCCACCCCCCCCCCACAACCCAGTAACCCCACCCAACACTAAGGGCAATTTTGGACACTAAGGGGCAATTTATCATGGCCAATCCACCTAACCTGCACGTCTTTGGACTGTGGGAGGAAACCGGAGCACCCGGAGGAAATCCACGCAGACACGGGGCGAACGTGCAGACTCCGCACAGACAGTGACCCAAGCCGCGAATCGAACCTGGAGCTGTGAAGCAATTGTGCTAACCACCATGCTACCCTTATTCTCTCTTCCAACTCCTTCCATCGGGCAGGAGATACAGAAGTCTGAGAACACGCACGAACAGATTCAAAAACAGCTTCTTCCCCACTGTCACCAGACTCCTGAATAACCCTCTTATGCACTGAACTGATCTCTCCACAAACCTCGGTGACAGACAGACCTGATCATTACCACCATCAAGGAACAGAATCATCATAGAATCGCTACAGTGCAGGAGGCCATTCGGCCCCTCGAGTCTGCACCAACCCTTGAAAGGGCACCCTACTTAAGCCCACACTTCCAACCTATCCTCACAACCCAGTAACCCATCCTAACCTTTTTGGTCACGAAAGGGCAATTTATCACGGCCAATCCACCTAACCTGCACATCTTTGGACTGTGGGAGGAAACCGGAGCACCTGGAGGAAACCCACGCACACACGGGGAGAAGATGCAAACGCCACACAGTCACCCAAGGCCGGAATTGAACCCGGGGTCCCTGGTGCTGTGAGGCGACAGTGCTAACCACCGTGCCTTCATTCTGCCATCACGCTCTGTCAGCCAGCGACACCCTCATCCTGTGACTGAATAAAAACCCAGTGTACCCCATGACCACACTTTAGGAGAGGGGCGGACTGAAGGAGGGAAGGCCTGAGGGGAGGCTGAGGGAGCGGAGACTGGGGGAGGGGAGACCTGAGGGGAGGGGAGACCTGAGGGGAGGGGAGACTGAGGGTGGGGAGGCTGAGCAGGGGAGACCGAGAGAGAGAGGGGGCTGGGGGAGAGGGGCTGAGGGGGGAGGGGGGGGGGGGAGGCTGAGGGTAGGGATGCTGAGGGAGGGGCTGCTGGGGGAGGGGAGGCAGATGGATGGAAGGCAGAGAGATGGGAGGCTGAGGGAGGTGAGGCTGGGGGAAGGGAGATTCGGGAAGGAAGGCTGAGGGAGCGGAGACCTGAGGGAGGGGTGACTGAAGGAGGGGAGGCAGAGGGATGGGAGTCAGAGGGAGGGGAGACTGAAGGAGGGGAGGCTGGGGAAGGGGAGGCCGAGGGTTGGGAAGGTAAGGGGGAGGAACTGTGCGACATGGGAGAGTCAGGGAGGGGGAACTGAGGGAGAGAAGACTGAGGGAGGGAGGCTGAGGGAGGGGAGTCTGAGAGATGGGAAACACACCCTTCCACTGCTGCCCCCTGTGACCGAGCCGTTCTGTATCTATCTCACCTCTGATCCTGTGCAACTTCACCTTCTGTACCAGTCTACCATGAGGGACCCAAGTCATAGGCCTTACTGAAGTCCATGTAGACAACATCCACTGCCCCACCTTCATCAATCATCTTCGTCACTTCCTCGAAAAGCGCAATCTCGTTAGGGAGACACAACCTCCCGTTCACAAAACCGTGCTGCCTCTCGCTAATATGTCCACTTGCTTCCAAACGGGAGTAATTCCTGTCTTGAATAATTCACTCCAATAGGTTCACCGGCCTGTAATTTCCTGGATTATCCTTGCTACCCTTCTTAAACAAAGGAACACCATTGTCTATTCTCCAATCCTCTGGGCCCTCCTCTCTAGCCAGTGAGGATACAAAGATTTATCTCAAGGCCCCAGCAATTTCCTCCTTTGCCTCTCTCAGTATTCTGGGGTATATCCCATCAGGCCCTGGGGACTCGTCTACCTGAATGTTTTTCAAGACCCCTAAATACTTCCTCCTTTATGATCTCAATGTGACCCAGACCTACACGCCCTTCCCCAGACTCATCATCCACCAAGTCTTTCTCTTTGGTGAATGCTGAGTGGGGGCAGGGAGTGAGGGAGGCGAGAGATCACTACCACCACTTATGAGGCAATTATGGATGGGCAAGGAATTCTGTGCCGAGCCGACGGCGTTCCACATCCTGTGCAGAGATACAGGGCGACCCGGTCATTCCCCTTACCCAGCCTCCCCTCCCTCAGCCTCCCATTCCCCTGCTTCCCATCCCTCAGCCTCCCACCCCCCCTGATTCCCATCCCTCTCCCTTCTATCCCTCTGTCTCCACTCTCTCAGGTCTCCCATCCCTCAGGTCTCCCATCCCTCAGGTCTCCCATCCCTCAGGTCTCCCCTCCCTCAGGTCTCCCCTCCCTCAGCCTTCCTCTCCCTCAGCCTCCTCTCCCTCAGCCCTCCTCTCCCTCAGCCCTCCTCTCCCTCAGCCCTCCTCTCCCTCAGCCCTCCTCTCCCTCAGCCCTCCTCTCCCTCAGCCCTCCTCTCCCTCAGCCCTCCTCTCCCTCAGGTCTCCCATCCCCCTGCTTCCCATCCTTCTCCCTTCCATCCCTTTGTCTCCCCTCCCTCAGGTCTCTCCTCCCTCAGGTCTCCCCTCCCTCAGGTCTCCCCTCCCTCAGGTCTCCCCTCCCTCAGGTCTCCCCTCCCTCAGGCTTCCTTCCCCCAGACTCTCCCTCCCCCCAGACTTCTCTCAGCCTCCCCTCCCTCAGCCTCCCCTCCATCAGCCTCCCCTCCCTCAGCCTTCCTTCACCCAGTCTCTCCCTCCCCCCAGACTCCCCTCACCCTCCCCTCCCTCTGCCTCCCCTCCCTCTCTCCCTCTGCCTCCCCTCCCTCTGCCTCCCTTCCCTCACCCTCCCTCTGCCTCCCTTCCCTCTGCCTCCCTTCCCTCTGCTTCCCCTCCCTCCCTCTGCCTCCCTTCCCTCACTTCCCTCTGCCTCCCTTCCCTCTGCCTCCCCTCCCTCTGCCTCCCCTCCCTCTGCCTCCCCTCCCTCTGCCTCCCCTCCCTCTGCCTCCCCTCCCTCTGCCTCCCCTCCCTCTGCCTCCCCTCCCTCTGTGTGAGTGTGAGAGAGGAGGTGGAAGTGTGGCCTGGCTCAGCCGGCGAGATGAGTAAGTGGGCATGGCGCCAATGTGAAGTCAGCCTGACGGTCAGCAGCAGTCCACGTGAATGGTGGTCGATGGAGGGCACTCACCAGGCAGATACTGGAAGGCCTGGCACGGACTGCGTTTCCTCTTGCCATTGCAGACCAGGAAAAGGACCGGGGCAGCTCTGCTGAGGGTCCGGTTGCGATACGGGGGCACCTCGGCCACGATCAGGGACTGCACAGAATGGTAGGACAGAGTGAGAGAAACTACAGAGAGCTCAGTAAACAGACTGAGAGCACAGATCACACCAGGAGATACAGTTACAGATACCCGGGAGTGAGCTACAGACTGGAATCTAATCGAGGGGTTTGGGTGGTTTATATATAGAATAACAGATACCCGGGAGTGAGTTACAGACTGGAATCTAATCGAGGGGTTTGGGTGGTTTATATATAGAATAACAGATACCCGGGAGTGAGTTACAGACTGGAATCTAATCGAGGGGTTTGGGTGGTTTATATATAGAATAACAGATACCCGGGAGTGAGTTACAGACTGCAATCTAATCGAGGGGTTTGGGTGATTTATATATAGAATAACAGATACCCGGGAGTGAGTTACAGACTGGAATCTAATCGAGGGGTTTGGGTGGTTTATATATAGAATAACAGATACCCGGGAGTGAGTTACAGACTGCAATCTAATCGAGGGGTTTGGGTGATTTATATATAGAATAACAGATACCCGGGAGTGAGTTACAGACTGGAATCTAATCGAGAGGTTTGGGTGGTTTATATATAGAATAACAGATACCCGGGAGTGAGTTACAGACTGGAATCTAATCGAGGGGTTTGGGTGGTTTATATATAGAATAACAGATACCCGGGAGTGAGTTACAGACTGGAATCTAATCGAGGGGTTTGGGTGGTTTATATATAGAATAACAGATACCCGGGAGTGAGTTACAGGCTGGAATCTAATCGAGGGGTTTGGGTGGTTTATATATAGAATAACAGATACCCGGGAGTGAGTTACAGACTGGAATCTAATCGAGGGGTTTGGGTGGTTTATATATAGAATAACAGATACCCGGGAGTGAGTTACAGACTGGAATCTAATCGAGGGGTTTGGGTGGTTTATATATAGAATAACAGATACCCGGGAGTGAGTTACAGACTGGAATCTAATCGAGGGGTTTGGGTGGTTTATATATAGAATAACAGATGGGAGTGAGTTACAGACTGGAATCTAATCGAGGGGTTTGGGTGATTTATATATAGAATAACAGATACCGGGAGTGAGTTACAGACTGGAATCTAATCGAGGGGTTGGGTGGTTTATATATAGAATAACAGATACCCGGGAGTGAGTTACAGACTGGAATCTAATCGAGGGGTTTGGGTGGTTTATATATAGAATAACAGATACCCGGGAGTGAGTTACAGACTGGAATCTAATCGAGGGGTTTGGGTGGTTTATATATAGAATAACAGATACCTGGGAGTGAGTTACAGACTGGAATCTAATCGAGGGGTTTGGGTGGTTTATATATAGAATAACAGATACCTGGGAGTGAGTTACAGAATGGATTCTCATCGAGGGGTCTGGGTGGTTTATATATAGAATAACAGATACCCGGGAGTGAGTTACAGACTGGAATCTAATCGAGGGGTTTGGGTGGTTTATATATAGAATAACAGATACCCGGGAGTGAGTTACAGACTGGAATCTAATCGAGGGGTTTGGGTGGTTTATATATAGAATAACAGATACCCGGGAGTGAGTTACAGACTGGAATCTAATCGAGGGGTTTGGGTGGTTTATATATAGAATAACAGATACCCGGGAGTGAGTTACAGACTGGAATCTAATCGAGGGGTTTGGGTGGTTATATATAGAATAACAGATACCCGGGAGTGAGTTACAGACTGGAATCTAATCGAGGGGTTTGGGTGGTTTATATATAGAATAACAGATACCCGGGAGTGAGTTACAGACTGGAATCTAATCGAGGGGTTTGGGTGGTTTATATATAGAATAACAGATACCCGGGAGTGAGTTACAGACTGGAATCTAATCGAGGGGTTTGGGTGGTTTATATATAGAATAACAGATACCCGGGAGTGAGTTACAGACTGGAATCTAATCGAGGGGTTTGGGTGGTTTATATATAGAATAACAGATACCGGGAGTGAGTTACAGACTGGAATCTAATCGAGGGGTTTGGGTGGTTTATATATAGAATAACAGATACCCGGGAGTGAGTTACAGACTGGAATCTAATCGAGGGGTTTGGGTGGTTTATATATAGAATAACAGATACCCGGGAGTGAGTTACAGACTGGAATCTAATCGAGGGGTTTGGGTGGTTTATATATAGAATAACAGATACCCGGGAGTGAGTTACAGACTGGAATCTAATCGAGGGGTTTGGGTGGTTTATATATAGAATACAGATACCCGGGAGTGAGTTACAGACTGGAATCTAATCGAGGGGTTTGGGTGGTTTATATATAGAATAACAGATACCCGGGAGTGAGTTACAGACTGGAATCTAATCGAGGGGTTTGGGTGGTTTATATATAGAATAACAGATACCCGGGAGTGAGTTACAGACTGGAATCTAATCGAGGGGTTTGGGTGGTTTATATATAGAATAACAGATACCCGGGAGTGAGTTACAGACTGGAATCTAATCGAGGGGTTTGGGTGGTTTATATATAGAATAACAGATACCCGGGAGTGAGTTACAGGCTGGAATCTAATCGAGGGGTTTGGGTGGTTTATATATAGAATAACAGATACCCGGGAGTGAGTTACAGACTGGAATCTAATCGAGGGGTTTGGGTGGTTTATATATAGAATAACAGATACCCGGGAGTGAGTTACAGACTGGAATCTAATCGAGGGGTTTGGGTGGTTTATATATAGAATAACAGATACCCGGGAGTGAGTTACAGACTGGAATCTAATCGAGGGGTTTGGGTGGTTTATATATAGAATAACAGATGGGAGTGAGTTACAGACTGGAATCTAATCGAGGGGTTTGGGTGATTTATATATAGAATAACAGATACCCGGGAGTGAGTTACAGACTGGAATCTAATCGAGGGGTTTGGGTGGTTTATATATAGAATAACAGATACCCGGGAGTGAGTTACAGACTGGAATCTAATCGAGGGGTTTGGGTGGTTTATATATAGAATAACAGATACCCGGGAGTGAGTTACAGACTGGAATCTAATCGAGGGGTTTGGGTGGTTTATATATAGAATAACAGATACCTGGGAGTGAGTTACAGACTGGAATCTAATCGAGGGGTTTGGGTGGTTTATATATAGAATAACAGATACCTGGGAGTGAGTTACAGAATGGATTCTCATCGAGGGGTCTGGGTGGTTTATATATAGAATAACAGATACCCCGGAGTGTGTTACAGACTGGAATCTAATCGAGGGGTTTGGGTGGTTTATATATAGAATAACAGATACCTGGGAGTGAGTTACAGACTGGAATCTAATCGAGGGGTTTGGGTGGTTTATATATAGAATAACAGATACCCGGGAGTGAGTTACAGACTGGAATCTAATCGAGGGGTTTGGGTGGTTTATATATAGAATAACAGATACCCGGGAGTGAGTTACAGACTGGAATCTAATCGAGGGGTTTGGGTGGTTTATATATAGAATAACAGATACCCGGGAGTGAGTTACAGACTGGAATCTAATCGAGGGGTATGGGTGGTTTATATATAGAATAACAGACACCCGGGAGTGAGTTACAGACTGGAATCTAATCGAGGGGTTCGGGTGGTTTATATATAGAATAACAGATACCCGGGAGTGAGTTGCAGACTGGAATCTAATCGAAGGGTTTGAGTGGTTTATATATCGAATAACAGATACCCGGGAGTGAGTTACAGACTGGAATCTAATCGAGGGGTGTGGGTGGTTTATATATAGAATAACAGATACCCGGGAGTGAGTTACAGACTGGAATTTAATCGAGGGGTTTGGGTGGTTTATATATAGAATAACAGATACCCGGGAGTGAGTTACAGACTGGAATCTAATCGAGGCGTTTGGGTGGTTTATATATAGAATAACAGATACCCGGGAGTGAGTTACAGACTGGAATCTAATCGAGGAGTTGGGTGGTTTATATATAGAATAACAGATACCCGGGAGTGAGTTACAGACTGGAATCTAATCGAGGGGTTTGGGTGGTTTATATATAGAATAACAGATACCCGGGAGTGAGTTACAGACTGGAATCTAATCGAGGGGTTTGGGTGGTTTATATATAGAATAACAGATACCCGGGAGTGAGTTACAGACTGGAATCTAATCGAGGGGTTTGGGTGGTTTATATATAGAATAACAGATACCCGGGAGCGAGTTACAGACTGGAATCTAATCGAGGGGTTTGGGTGGTTTATATATAGAATAACAGATACCCGGGAGTGAGTTACAGACTGGAATCTAATCGAGGGGTTTGGGTGGTTTATATATAGAATAACAGATACCCGGGAGTGAGTTACAGACTGGAATCTAATCGAGGGGTTTGGGTGGTTTATATGTAGAATAACAGATACCCGGGAGTGAGTTACAGACTGGAATCTAATCGAGGGGTTTGGGTGGTTTATATATAGAATAACAGATACCCGGGAGTGAGTTACAGACTGGAATCTAATCGAGGGGTATGGGTGGTTTATATATAGAATAACAGACACCCGGGAGTGAGTTACAGATTGGAATCTAATCGAGGGGTTCGGGTGGTTTATATATAGAATAACAGATACCCGGGAGTGAGTTGCAGACTGGAATCTAATCGAAGGGTTTGAGTGGTTTATATATCGAATAACAGATACCCGGGAGTGAGTTACAGACTGGAATCTAATCGAGGGGTGTGGGTGGTTTATATATAGAATAACAGATACCCGGGAGTGAGTTACAGACTGGAATTTAATCGAGGGGTTTGGGTGGTTTATATATAGAATAACAGATACCCGGGAGTGAGTTACAGACTGGAATCTAATCGAGGCGTTTGGGTGGTTTATATATAGAATAACAGATACCCGGGAGTGAGTTACAGACTGGAATCTAATCGAGGAGTTGGGTGGTTTATATATAGAATAACAGATACCCGGGAGTGAGTTACAGACTGGAATCTAATCGAGGGGTTTGGGTGGTTTATATATAGAATAACAGATACCCGGGAGTGAGTTACAGACTGGAATCTAATCGAGGGGTTTGGGTGGTTTATATATAGAATAACAGATACCCGGGAGTGAGTTACAGACTGGAATCTAATCGAAGGGTTTGGGTGGTTTATATATAGAATAACAGATACCCGGGAGTGAGTTACAGACTGGAATCTAATCGAGGGGTTTGGGTGGTTTATATATGGAATAACAGATACCCAGGAGTGAGTTACAGACTGGAATCTAATCGAGGGGTTTGGGTGGTTTATATATAGAATAACAGATACCCGGGAGTAAGTTACAGACTGGAATCTAATCGAGGGGTTGGGTGGTTTATATATAGAATAACAGATACCCGGGAGTAAGTGTGGTTTATCGGATGAGGATTCTCTTATGTCGAATGTGCGGTGGTGCGGGGGGGGGGGGGCTGGGTGGGGGAGGAGGCTGACTTGGTGAGCTGGCCTCTTTACAAATGTTTCTCGCATTCTGCTGACTGTGTGCTGGACTGCCCCCTGCAGTCATTGGTGGATATGGCATCTGTGATGGGGATTAGTGCTGCTGCCGCCGGCTCTCACCTCCGTGCTCTTTGTCCTGTCCACCCTGGCCTCGACCTCCCACTGTGGCCGACCTTCTGCGGGAGGAAAGAGATGCGGCTGAGCCACTCAGAATGGGTTTGAGGCATAATCATCGATACCCATGAAATGTCGATACTGTCCATCCCCAGTCCCCTCTTTGCAGGCGTCGACCTGGCCAAAGCACTGGTCCCCAAACTGCAGACAGGCCCCCCTTTGCCGCCCCCTTACCTTCTCGCTCGCTGGCCGTCTCCCCTCTCTGGTGACCCCTGCGTTTTAAAATCTTTAACCTTTTTTTTCCTCTTGAATCCGTCCACAGCCTCGCCTACTTCCCATCTCTTTAATCTTCTCCACCCTCCGAGCTCCTCCAATCCCAGCCCCTTGAGCAACCATCTCCCCACTCTGTTTCCAATCGCCCCACCAACAACAACTGCGTGGGGCCCCCCAGCTCTGGAATTCCTTCCCCTAAACCTCCCTCTCCGCCTCACTGTCTCTTGTCTGACATAGAGTCGCTGCCGTGCAGAAGGAGGCCATTCGGCCTATCGCGTCTGCACTGAACCTCTGAAAGAGCCCCAAAGAGAAAACGCTGGAAAATCTCAGCAGGTCTGGCAGCATCTGTAGGGGGAGAATTGGAGCTAACGTTTCGAGTCCAGATGACCCTTTGTCACACCCTACCTCGGCCCACTCCCCTACCCGAACCTCATACTCCCACCCAACCTGCACGTCTTTGGACTGTGGGAGGAAACCGGAGCACCCGGAGGAA
>NC_052162.1:129474179-129497196 GCF_902713615.1 Scyliorhinus canicula | reverse complement strand
CGGGGTTAGATACAGAGTAAAGCTCCCTCTACACTGTCCCCATCAAACACTCCCAGGACAGGTACAGCACGGGGTTAGATACAGAGTAAAGCTCCCTCTACACTGACCCCATCAAACACTCCCAGGACAGGTACAGCACGGGGTTAGATACAGAGTAAAGTTCCTCTACACTGTCCCCATCAAACACTCCCAGGACAGGTACAGCACGGGGTTAGATACAGAGTAAAGCTCCCTCTACACTGTCCCCATCAAACACTCCCAGGGCAGGTACAGCACGGGGTTAGATACAGAGTAAAGCTCCCTCTACACTGTCCCCATCAAACACTCCCAGGACAGGTACAGCACGGGGTTAGATACAGAGTAAAGCTCCCTCTACACTGTCCCCATCAAACACTCCCAGGACAGGTACAGCACGGGGTTAGATACAGAGTAAAGCTCCCTCTACACTGTCCCCATCAAACACTCCCAGGACAGGTACAGCACGGGGTTAGATACAGAGTAAAGCTCCCTCTACACTGTCCCCATCAAACACTCCCAGGACAGGTTCAGCACGGGGTTAGATACAGAGTAAAGCTCCCTCTACACTGTCCCCATCAAACACTCCCAGGACAGGTACAGCACGGGGTTAGATGCAGAGTAAAGCTCCCTCTACACTGTCCCCATCAAACACTCCCAGGACAGGTACAGCACGGGGTTAGATGCAGAGTAAAGCTCCCTCTACACTGTCCCCATCAAATACTCCCAGGACAGGTACAGCACGGGGTTAGATACAGAGTAAAGCTCCCTCTACACTGTCCCCATCAAACACTCCCAGGACAGGTACAGCACGGGGTTAGATACAGAGTTAAGTTCCCTCTACACTGTCCCCATCAAACACTCCCAGGACAGGTACAGCACGGGGTTAGATACAGAGTAAGGCTCCCTCTACACTGTCCCCATCAAACACTCCCAGGACAGTTGTGGCCTCACTCAATGCCTCTGATTCGCAGACTTTCATTCAACAATCTGTTTGGTGACCATGAGTTCCCAGAGGTGAAAGGTCAATGTTTTGCCTGTTGTCCCTGGCCACTGAGGATCTAAAGGGGCCTTACGCCATTGGTTCTTACCGTCATCCAATGTGATGCCCTGGATGGATATGGTCCGGAACGGCACCTCGCAATCCAGAACGTCTGACTCGGTTTCCGCCTCCGATGGTTTTGGCTTCTCCGACGCGACTCCTGTTGGCCCCTTGCCACTCTCACCACCCCGTTCGATCTCCCGAGACTCCGATTCTGGGAATGGACTGCCCTCCGTCGCGTCCAAAAGGGTCGGAGGTGAGGAATTGTGGGGAGGTGCGACCTTTTGCGCGCTCAGCCCATGACCCTCGTCCTGGAAGGCACACGGGCTGTAAGCTGGGGCCTGACCCTGGGTGGCGACGCTGGGATTGGAGCGGCGAGGTGGTGATCCGGGGAGGCCGAAGTGATCTCCCGGGCCTGGGCAGTAGGGGCCGGTTGCCGAGCAGGGCAATGCCCAATGGGGTGGCGAATAGGAGCAGGAGGGCCCCAGTGGGGGATGGGCCAAAGGTTGGCCACGGTCTGCTTGTGTCAAAGGGTAGCTGTGGTTGCGCTGGGCCAAGGGGTGGCCGCGATTGGCTTGGGTGCTGGGGTAGCACGGGATGGACGGACTGAAGGGTTGGGCCAAGGACTGGGTCAAGGGTCGCCCATCGTCACACCGGCTCAAAGGTCGGCCGGGCTCGGTACGGGTCAACGTGGGCGCGAATCCGGGAGGTATGGGCGCGCAGGGCTCGTTCCAGCCTGCGCGGATCAGGAACCCGTGAGGCGCGAAAGGGCTGGCTCTGCCGAAGGGCTGGGACCCGGGGCACGCCGGGTTGGAGAGGGAGATGGACGGCGACGCCGTCGCCAGCGACGACGTAGTAGGCCCCTGGTCAGAGGTCGAGGCGGGTAGCGGGTATTCGACAGGGGAACGGAGGGGAGAGGTGAGGCCTAACTCAAAGGCTGTGTGGGGTTCTTCTTTGATGGGAACTAGAAGCAGAATGAAGAGAAAAACGGGTGGTTAGACACCGGTAATTATTTATCAGCTTTGCTTTCCGTCAGCTCTGTGTGTCACAGCGACGCTCACGCTCGACAAGCCGGAGACTGTAAGTTGGAGTCCCTGGTTCAGAGACTGTAGAACCGTACTCCAGCACTGACACTCTGCGTTATATAATCATACAATTTACAGTGCAGGAGGCTGCCATTCGGCCCAACGAATCTGCACCGGCCCTTGGAAGGAGCACCCTACTGAAGCCCACGGCTACACCCTATCCCCATAACCCAGTAACCCCACCTAACCTTTTGGACACTAAGGTTTCCTGGCGTGTAGATAATTTATGAGGGATGTGTCATGGGAGTGTCCCTTTAAGAAATGCTTTGTGTCATCAAATGGCTTCAGTGATGTCATTGTGTGGGTGGAGCTGGGCTGTGGCTCTGAGTTGTACTTTCGTTTTACTTTTGGAAGCTGTCTTGTCTCCCTCTCTCTGTCTGTCAAAAGGTGTCTCCAGATCACTTGATAACTTCAAAGTAATAACTGTTTTCTGGAAGGAATTCAAACCTACTGTTTTGGTAAAAGGGTTTTTTCTTTCATGGATGTTGTTACTTGATTGAAACAGTAAAGTGAATTCATTAAGGGTTATATATGGAGTACTGTAGCTGTGTGGGGTCTTTATGTTTATAGTTGATAAATATTCTTACTGTGTGTGTTTATACAAATGTTAACTAAATTCGTAGAATAAAGATTGTTTTTTGATTAAAAGCGCCTAAGGCCTTTGTTGAATAACATCTGAAAGGCGGGTCCTTGTGCCCATCGGAACCAAAATGGAGAAACAGTTGTAGGTCAGGTGATCTCCATGATATACTTTGTAGTTTTCTAAACCCTGGTCCATAACAATGGTGGCTAGTGTTGGATAAACAAGTCATGGGACATATTAGTGGGAGGGAACTGAACCGTATTGACTCCATCTACACCTCTCGCTGCCTGGGGAAAGCGGGCAGCATCACCAAAGACCCCTCCCACCCCAGTTATAGACATAGGATTTACAGTGCAGAAGGAGGCCACTCGGCCCATCGAGTCTGCACCGGCTCTTGGAAAGAGAACCCTACCCAAGCCCACCCCCCCCACAACCCAGTAACCCCACCCAACACTAAGGGCAATTTTGGACACTAAGAGGCAATTTATCATGGCCAATCCACCTAACCTGCATGTCTTTGGACTGTGGGAGGAAACCGGAGCACCCGGAGGAAATCCACGCAGACACGGGGCGAACGTGCAGACTCCGCACAGACAGTGACCCAAGCCGCGAATCGAACCTGGAGCTGTGAAGCAATTGTGCTAACCACCATGCTACCCTTATTCTCTCTTCCAACTCCTTCCATCGGGCAGGAGATACAGAAGTCTGAGAACACGCACGAACAGATTCAAAAACAGCTTCTTCCCCACTGTCACCAGACTCCTGAATAACCCTCTTATGCACTGAACTGATCTCTCCACAAACCTCGGTGACAGACAGACCTGATCATTACCACCATCAAGGAACAGAATCATCATAGAATCGCTACAGTGCAGGAGGCCATTCGGCCCCTCGAGTCTGCACCAACCCTTGAAAGGGCACCCTACTTAAGCCCACATTTCCAACCTATCCTCACAACCCAGTAGCCCATCCTAACCTTTTTGGACACTAAGGACAATTTATCACGGCCAATCCACCTAACCTGCACATCTTTGGACTGTGGGAGGAAACCGGAGCACCTGGAGGAAACCCACGCAGACACGGGGAGAAGGTGCAAACGCCACACAGTCACCCAAGGCCGGAATTGAACCTGGGGTCCCTGGTGCTGTGAGGCAGCAGTGCTAACCACCGTGCCTTCATTCTGCCATCACGCTATGTCAGCCAGCGACACCCTCATCCTGTGACTGAATAAAAACCCAGTGTACCCCATGACCACACTTTAGGAGAGGGGAGACTGAAGGAGGGAAGGCCTGAGGGGAGGCTGAGGGAGCGGAGACTGGGGGAGGGGAGACCTGAGGGGAGGGGAGACTGAGGGTGGGGAGGCTGAGTAGGGGAGACCGAGAGAGGAGGCTGGGGGAGAGGGGCTGAGGGGGGAGGGGGGAGGGAGGCTGAGGGTAGGGATGCTGAGGGAGGGGCTGCCGAGGGAGGGGAGGCAGACGGATGGAAGGCAGAGAGATGGGAGGCTGAGGGAGGTGAGGCTGGGGGAAGGGAGATTCGGGAAGGAAGGCTGAGGGAGCGGAGACCTGAGGGAGGGGTGACTGAAGGAGGGGAGGCAGAGGGATGGGAGTCAGAGGGAGGGGAGACTGAAGGAGGGGAGGCTGGGGAAGGGGAGGCCGAGGGTTGGGAAGGTAAGGGGGAGGAACTGTGCGACATGGGAGAGTCAGGGAGGGGGAACTGAGGGAGAGAAGACTGAGGGAGGGAGGCTGAGGGAGGGGAGTCTGAGAGATGGGAAACACACCCTTCCACTGCTGCCCCCTGTGACCGAGCCGTTCTGTATCTATCTCACCTCTGATCCTGTGCAACTTCACCTTCTGTACCAGTCTACCATGAGGGACCCAGGTCATAGGCCTTACTGAAGTCCATGTAGACAACATCCACTGCCCCACCTTCATCAATCATCTTCGTCACTTCCTCGAAAAGCGCAATCACGTTAGGGAGACACAACCTCCCGTTCACAAAACCGTGCTGCCTCTCGCTAATATGTCCACTTGCTTCCAAACGGGAGTAATTCCTGTCTTGAATAATTCACTCCAATAGGCTCACCGGCCTGTAATTTCCTGGATTATCCTTGCTACCCTTCTTAAACAAAGGAACACCATTGTCTATTCTCCAATCCTCTGGGCCCTCCTCTCTAGCCAGTGAGGAAACAAAGATTTATCTCAAGGCCCCAGCAATTTCCTCCTTTGCCTCTCTCAGTATTCTGGGATATATCCCATCAGGCCCTGGGGACTCGTCTACCTGAATGTTTTTCAAGACCCCTAAATACTTCCTCCTTTATGATCTCAATGTGACCCAGACCTACACGCCCTTCCCCAGACTCATCATCCACCAAGTCTTTCTCTTTGGTGAATGCTGAGTGGGGGCAGGGAGTGAGGGAGGCGAGAGATCACTACCACCACTTATGAGGCAATTATGGATGGGCAAGGAATTCTGTGCCGAGCCGACGGCGCTCCACATCCTGTGCAGAGATACAGGGCGACCCGGTCATTCCCCTTACCCAGCCTCCCCTCCCTCAGCCTCCCATTCCCCTGCTTCCCATCCCTCAGCCTCCCACCCCCCCTGATTCCCATCCCTCTCCCTTCCATCCCTCTGCCTCCCCTCCCTCAGCCTCCCATCCCCCTGCTTCCCATCCCTCTCCCTTCCATCCCTCTGCCTCCACTCTCTCAGGTCTCCCCTCCCTCAGGTCTCCCATCCCTCAGGTCTCCCCTCCCTCAGGTCTCCCCTCCCTCAGGTCTCCCCTCCCTCAGGTCTCCCCTCCCTCAGCCCTCCTCTCCCTCAGCCCTCCTCTCCCTCAGCCCTCCTCTCCCTCAGCCCTCCTCTTCCCTCAGCCCTCCTCTCCCTCAGGTCTCCCATCCCCCTGCTTCCCATCCTTCTCCCTTCCATCCCTTTGCCTCCCCTCCCTCAGGTCTCTCCTCCCTCAGGTCTCCCCTCCCTCAGGTCTCCCCTCCCTCAGACTCTCCCTCCCCCCAGACTTCTCTCAGCCTCCCCTCCCTCAGCCTCCCCTCCATCAGCCTCCCCTCCATCAGCCTTCCTTCACCCAGTCTCTCCCTCCCCCCAGACTCCCCTCCCTCACCCTCCCTCACCCTCCGCCTCCCCTCCCTCTCTCTGCCTCCCCTCCCTCTCTCTGCCTCCCCTCCCTCCCTCTGCCCCCCTTCCCTCACCCTCCCTCTGCCTCCCTTCCCTCTGCCTCCCTTCCCTCTGCTTCCCCTCCCTCCCTCTGCCTCCCTTCCCTCACCCTCCCTCTGCCTCCCTTCCCTCTGCCTCCCTTCCTCTGCCTCCCTTCCCTCTGCCTCCCTTCCCTCTGCCTCCCCTTCCCTCTGCCTCCCCTTCCCTCTGCCTCCCCTCCCTCCGCTTCCCCTCCCTCCCTCTGCCTCCGGTCCCTCTGCCTCCCTTCCCTCTGCCTCCCCTTCCCTCTGCCTCCCCTTCCCTCTGCCTCCCCTCCCTCCGCTTCCCCTCCCTCCCTCGGCCTCCGGTCCCTCTGCCTCCCCTCCCTCTGCCTCCCCTCCCTCTGCCTCCCCTCCCTCTGTGTGAGTGTGAGAGAGGAGGTGGAAGTGTGGCCTGGCTCAGCCGGCGAGATGAGTAAGTGGGCATGGCGCCAATGTGAAGTCAGCCTGACGGTCAGCAGCAGTCCACGTGAATGGTGGTCGATGGTGGGCACTCACCAGGCAGATACTGGAAGGCCTGGCACGGACTGCGTTTCCTCTTGCCATTGCAGACCAGGAAAAGGACCGGGGCAGCTCTGCTGAGGGTCCGGTTGCGATACGGGGGCACCTCGGCCACGATCAGGGACTGCACAGAATGGTAGGATAGAGTGAGAGAAACTACAGAGAGCTCAGTAAACAGACTGAGAGCACAGATCACACCGGGAGATACAGTTACAGATAGCTGGGTATGAGTTACAGACTGGAATCTAATCGAGGGGTTTGGGTGGTTTATATATAGAATAACAGATACCCGGGAGTGAGTTACAGACTGGAATCTAATCGAGGGGTTTGGGTGGTTTATATATAGAATAACAGATACCCGGGAGTGAGTTACAGACTGGAATCTAATCGAGGGGTTTGGGTGGTTTATATATAGAATAACAGATACCCGGGAGTGAGTTACAGACTGGAATCTAATCGAGGGGTTTGGGTGGTTTATATATAGAATAACAGATACCCGGGAGTGAGTTACAGACTGGAATCTAATCGTGGGGTTTGGGTGGTTTATATATAGAATAACAGATACCCGGGAGTGAGTTACAGACTGGAATCTAATCGAGGGGTTTGGGTGGTTTATATATAGAATAACAGATACCCGGGAGTGAGTTACAGACTGGAATCTAATCGAGGGGTTTGGGTGGTTTATATATACAATAACAGATACCCGGGAGTGAGTTACAGACTGGAATCTAATCGAGGGGTTTGGGTGGTTTATATATAGAATAACAGATACCCGGTAGTGAGTTACAGACTGGAATCTAATCGACGGGTTTGGGTGGTTTATATATAGAATAACAGATACCCGGGAGTGAGTTACAGACTGGAATCTAATCGAGGGGTTTGGGTGGTTTATATATAGAATAACAGATACCCGGGAGTGAGTTACAGACGGAATCTAATCGAGAGGTTTGGGTGGTTTATATATAGAATAACAGGTACCCGGGAGTGAGTTACAGACTGGAATCTAATCGAGGGGTTTGGGTGGTTTATATATAGAATAACAGATACCCGGGAGTGAGTTACAGACTGGAATCTAATCGAGGGGTTTGGGTGGTTTATATATAGAGTAACAGATACCTGGGAGTGAGTTACAGAATGGAATCTAATAGAGTGGTTCGGGTGGTTTATATACAGAATAACAGATACCCGGGAGTGAGTTACAGACTGGAATCTAATCGACGGGTTTGGGTGGTTTATATATAGAATAACAGATACCCGGGAGTGAGTTACAGACTGGAATCTAATCGAGGGGTTTGTGTGGTTTATATATAGAATAACAGATACCCGGGAGTGAGTTACAGACTGGAATCTAATCGAGGGGTTTGGGTGGTTTATATATAGAATAACAGATACCCGGGAGTGAGTTACAGACTGGAATCTAATCGAGGGGTTTGGGTGGTTTATATATAGAATAACAGATACCCGGGAGTAAGTTACAGACTGGAATCTAATCGAGGGGTTTGGGTGGTTTATATATAGAATAACAGATACCCGTGAATGAGTTACAGACTGGAATCTAATCGAGGGGTTTGAGTGGTTTATATATAGAATAACAGATACCCGGGAGTGAGTTACAGACTGGAATCTAATCGAGGGGTTTGGGTGGTTTATATATAGATTAACAGATACCCGGGAGTGAGTTACAGACTGGAATCTAATCGAGGGGTTTGGGTGGTTTATATATAGAATAACAGATACCAGGGAGTGAGTTACAGACTGGAATCTAATCGAGGGGTTTGGGTGGTTTATATATAGAATAACAGATACCCGGGAGTGAGTTACAGACTGGAATCTAATCGAGGGGTTTGGGTGGTTTATATATAGAATAACAGATACCAGGGAGTGAGTTACAGACTGGAATCTAATCGAGGGGTTTGGGTGGTTTATATATAGAATAACAGATACCCGGGAGTAAGTGTGGTTTATCGGATGAGGATTCTCTTATGTCGAATGTGCGGTGGTGCGGGGTGGGGGGGAGGCTGACTTGGTGAGCTGGCCTCTTTACAAATGTTTCTCGCATTCTGCTGACTGCGTGCTGGACTGCCCCCTGCAGTCGTTGGTGGATATGGCATCTGTGATGGGGATTAGTGCTGCTGCCGCCGGCTCTCACCTCCGTGCTCTTTGTCCTGTCCACCCTGGCCTCGACCTCCCACTGTGGCCGACCTTCTGCGGGAGGAAAGAGATGCGGCTGAGCCACTCAGAATGGGTTTGAGGCATAATCATCGATACCCATGAAATGTCGATACTGTGCATCCCCAGTCCCCTCTTTGCAGCCGTCGACCCGGCCAAAGCACTGGTCCCCAAACTCCAGATAGGCCCTCCTTTGCCGCCCCCTTACCCTCTCGCTCGCTGGCCGTCTCCCCTCTCTGGTGACCCCTGCGTTTTAAAATCTTTAACCTTTTTTTTCCTCTTGAATCCGTCCAGAGCCTCGCCTACTTCCCATCTCTTTAATCTTCTCCACCCTCCGAGCTCCTCCAATCCCAGCCCCTTGAGCAACCATCTCCCCACTCTGTTTCCAATCGCCCCACCAACAACAACTGCGTGGGGCCCCCCAGCTCTGGAATTCCTTCCCCTAAACCTCCCTCTCCGCCTCACTGTCTCTTGTCTGACATAGAGTCGCTGCCATGCAGAAGGAGGCCATTCGGCCTATCGAGTCTGCACTGAACCTCTGAAAGAGCCCCAAAGAGAAAACGCTGGGAAATCTCAGCAGGTCTGGCAGCATCTGTAGGGGGAGAATTGGAGCTCACGTTTCGAGTCCAGATGACCCTTTGTCACACCCTACCTCGGCCCACTCCCCTACCCGAACCTCATACTCCCACCCAACCTGCACATCTTTGGACTGTGGGAGGAAACCGGAGCACCCGGAGGAAACCCACGCAGACACGGGGAGAACATGCAGACTCCGCACAGCCACCCCAGGCTGGAATTGAACCCGGGTCCCTGGAGCTGTGAGGCAGCAGTGCTTACCACTGTGCCACCAACTTCCCACGGATCCTCTTCGATGAAAACCAGTCTCTTTGACCGATCTGGTGGCTGCCTGTCCCAATATCAGCCGATGGGCCTCACACCCTCACGTTGGAGATCCCCTGGGACAATATATCATGTGTGAGGGTGCTCGGTTAATGCAAACTACATTTGAGAAGCTCGACACCATCCAGGACAAAGCAGCCCCGCTTTGATCGGCACCCCATCCACAAACATTCACTCCCTCCACCACCGACGCACAGCGGCAGCAGTGTGTGTACCATCTACAAGATGCACCGCAGCCACTCACCAAGGCTCCTTCCACAGCATCTTCCAAACCCACCACCTCTACCATCTAGAAGGACAAGGGGGCAGCAGACACATGGGGAACTCCACCACCTGCAAGTTCCCCCCCTCCGAGCCCCACACTCACCATCCTGACTGGGAAATATATCGGCCGTTCCTTCACTGTCGCTGGGTCACAATCCTGGCCCTCCCTCCCTGACAGCACTGTGGGTGTTACCCACACCACACAGGGACTGCAGCCGGTTCAAGATGGCGGCTCACCCACCACCTTCTCAAGGGGCAATTAGGGACGGGCAGCAAATACTGGGCCCGGACAGCGACGGCCCACATCCCGTAAATGAATTGAAAACAAGCCCAGTGTACACCCCACCATGTATTCGGCAACATTAATAGCAGAGGCTGGCTTTAAGGTTAAAGTTTCATCGAGGGGAGGGGCGGCAGGGGGAGGGGAGGCTGAGGGAGGGGGGGATGAGGGAAGGGAGGCTGACACCGGGGGGCTCAAGTGAGGGGAAGTAGGGAGGGGAGAGAGGTGGAGAGAAGGGAAATGGAGGGAGTGGAGCCTGAGGGAGGAGGTGCCGAGGGAGGGGAGATTGAGGGAGGAGAGACCAAGGGAGAGGAGAGTGAGGCAGGGTAGGCCTGAGGGAGGGGAGAGCGAGGGAAGGGAGACTGAGGGAGAGGAGAGTGAAGCAGGGGAGGCCTGAGGGAGGGGAGATTGAGGGAGGAGAGGCTGAGGGAGAGGAGAGTGAGGCAGGGGAGGCCTGAGGGAGGGGAGGTTGAGGGAGGAGAGGCTGAGGGAGAGGAGAGTGAGGCAGGGGAGGCCTGAGGGAGGGGAGATTGAGGGAGGAGAGGCTGAGGAAGAGGAGAGTGAGGCAGGGGAGGCCTGAGGGAGGGGAGATTGAGGGAGGAGAGGCTGAGGAAGAGGAGAGTGAGGCAGGGGAGGCCTGAGGGAGGAGAGGCTGAGGGAGAGGAGAGTGAGGCAGGGGAGGCCTGAGGGAGGGGAGATTGAGGGAGGAGAGGCTGAGGGAGAGGAGAGTGAGGGACAGGAGAGAGGGGAGAGATAGGAAGGGAGGCTGAGGGAGGAAGGAGTGAGAGAGGGAAGCCTGAGAGAGAGGAGACTGAGGGAGGAAAGGGTGAGGGACGGCAGGCTGAGGCAGAGGAGACTGAGGCACAAGAGGCTAAGGGAGGAGGAGGAGGAAGGAAGAGTTCCACAGCGCTGAGACACAGGGTGAGGTGAAAACCAAGCTCCACCAACGGGAGGACAAGGCCACGCATGACCGTTACCTGGACCTTTCTCGATGAAAATGACCTTTGACTCCGGAAGGAAATTGCAGCCGGTGAGGAGCAGCTCCTCTCCCCCAGTGACAGGGCACGTGGTGATATTGTAGCTCTCCACCTGTGGCAGCTCGTGAGCGGACCGCTGGGCTGCGGGAGGAAGGACAGAGAGAAGAGAGTGAGGAAGACACAAACATTACATGGTGGCAGTGGGGCCAGGGGTGGGTGGTGGGGGGGGGGAGAATTATGACAAACCTCAGGAGCGAAGAGTCAGACTGCTAAATGGGCTGACAGGCAGCAAGTGCAGTTAAAAAACCGGAGGAGGTTTGATAGAGGTGTTCAAAATCGTGAGATGTCTGGACAGAATTGTGAGGGTGTTTCAATCTCCACTTGCCTGGGTGAGTGCGGCTCTGACAACACTCGAGAAGCTCGACACCATCCAGGCCAAAGCAGCCCCGCTTTGATCGGCTCCCCATCCACAAACATTCACTCCCTCCACCACCGACGCACAGCGGCAGCAGTGTGTGTACCATCTACAAGATGCACCGCAGCCACTCACCAAGGCTCCTTCGACAGCACCTTCCAAACCCACCACCTCTACCATCTAGAAGGACAAGGGGGCAGCAGACACATGGGGAACTCCACCACCTGCAAGTTCCCCTCCCTCCGAGCCCCACACTCACCATCCTGACTGGGAAATATATCGGCCGTTCCTTCACTGTCGCTGGGTCACAATCCTGGCCCTCCCTCCCTGACAGCACTGTGGGTGTTACCCACACCACACAGGGACTGCAGCCTGTTCAAGATGGCGGCTCACCCACCACCTCCTCAAGGGGCAATTAGGGACGGGCAGCAAATGCTGGGCCCGGCCAACGGCACCCACATCTGGTGAATGAATAAAACAAAGCACGGCAACACAGTGGTTAGCACTGTTGCTTCACAGCGCCAGGGTCCCAGGTTCGATTCCCGGCTTGGGTCACTGTCTGTGCGGAGTCTGCACGTTCTCCCCGTGTCTGCGTGGGTTTCCTCCGGGTGCTCCGGTTTCCTCCCACAAATCCCGAAAGACGTGCTGTTGGGTGAATTGGACATTCTGAATTCTCCCTCTGTGACCCGGACAGGCTCCGGAATGCGGCGACTGGGGGATTCTCACAGTAACTTCATTGCAGAGTTAATATGAACCGACTTGTGACAATAAAGATTATTATTATCACTCCTGACTTTGTGCCTTGTTGGTGGTGGACTGGCTTTGGCAGGGAGGGGGGGGGGGGGGGGGGGGGGGGGGGAGTCAGGTGAGTTACTCTCCGCAGGATTCCCAGCCTCTGACCTGCTCTGGTAGCCACAGTATATATATGGCTGGGTCCGGTTCAGTTTCTGATCAATGGTAACACCCCCAGGAGGTTGACTGTGGCGGATTCAGCGACGGTAATACCTTTGACTGTCCACGGGTGATGGTTCAATCCGCTCTTGTCGGAGAAGGTCACTGCCTGGCACTTGTGTGAGTGAAGGTTATTTCATGCATATGCCCTCATCCTCTGCTTGACGTTGTGTCAGTTGCATGGTGCTTGACCTTTCCACCTCAAGAGGGCAGGGGTCAGCATGGCCGCCAGGCTACGACAATGTTGGTCCTCAACACTCTGCCTCTTGCTGTGTTTCTGGGAAGTGTCTAGCCGGGGAGATCAACGCATGCATCAGGTCGAAGCAACACTTACAGCATTCGATGGGCACCGAGGCCGCCTGGAGAGAAACAACCTTCCCATTGGGCTGCGGGACGTGAACACGGAAGACCAGCTTCACTCGCGTGTTCTTCCTCCCGACGTCCGTTTCCCCTTTCCGCAACTCAATGTCGGAATTCCGAAGTTTCAGGATTCCGGCACAATCGATACTGCAGGCAAAAGAGGGGAATTACATCCAGAGATATACACATTGTCTCCATCACACATTCCCAGGACAGGTACAGCACGGGGTTAGATACAGAGTAAAGCTCCCTCTACACTGTCCCCATCAAACACTCCCAGGACAGGGACAGCACGGGGTTAGATACAGAGTAAAGCTCCCTCTGCACTGTCCCCATCAAACACTCCCAGGGCAGGTACAGCACGGGGTTAGATACAGAGTAAAGCTCCCTCTACACTGTCCCCATCAAACACTCCCAGGACAGGTACAGCACGGGGTTAGATACAGAGTAAAGCTCCCTCTACACTGTCCCCATCAAACACTCCCAGGACAGGTGCAGCACGGGGTCAGATACAGAGTAAAGCTCCCACTACACTGTCCCCATCAAACACTCCCAGGACAGGGACAGCACGGGGTTAGAAATAGAGGAAAGCTCCCTCTACACTGTCCCCATCAAACACTCCCAGGACAGGTACAGCAAGGGGTTAGATACAGAGTAAAGCTCCCTCTACACTGTCCCCATCAAACACTCCCAGGACAGGTACAACACGGGGTTGGATAGAGAGTAAAGCTCCCTCTACACTGTCCCCATCAAACACTCCCAGGACAGGTACAGCACGGGGTTAGATACAGAGTAAAGCTCCCTCTACACTGTCCCCATGAAACACTCCCAGGACAGGTACAGCACGGGGTTAGATACAGAGTAAAGCTCCCTCTACACTGTCCCCATCAAACACTCCCAGGACAGGTACAGCACGGGGTTAGATGCCGAGTAAAGCTCCTTCTACACTGTACCCATCAAACACTCCCAGGACAGGTACAGCACGGGGTTAGATACAGAGTAAAGCTCCCACTACACTGTCCCCATCAAACACTCCCAGGACAGGTACAGCACGGGGTTAGATGCAGGGTAAAGCTCCTTCTACACTGTCCCCATCAAACACTCCCAGGACAGGTACAGCACGGGGTTAGATACAGAGTAAAGCTCCCTCTACTCTGTCCCCATCAAACACTTCCAGGACAGGTACAGCACGGGGTTAGATACAGAGTAGAGCTCCCTCTACACTGTCCCCATCAAACACTCCCAGGACAGGGACAGCACGGGGTTAGATACAGAGTAAAGCTCCCTCCACACTGTCCCCATCAAACACTCCCAGGTCAGGTACAGCACGGGATTAGATACAGAGTACAGCTCCCTCTACACTGTCCCCATCAAACACTCCCAGGACAGGTACAGCACGGGGTTACATACAGAGTAAAGCTCCCTCTACACTGTCCCCATCACACATTCCCAGGACAGGTACAGCACGGGGTTAGATGCAGAGTAAAGCTCCCTCTGCACTGTCCCCATCAAACACTCCCAGGACAGGTACAGCACGGGGTTAGATACAGAGTAAAGCTCCCTCTACACTGTCCCCATCAAACACTCCCAGGACAGGTACAGCACGGGGTTAGATACAGAGTAAAGCTCCCTCTACACTGTCCCCATCAAACACTCCCAGGACAGTTACAGCACGGGGTTAGATACAGAGTAAAGCTCCCTCTACACTGTCTCCATCACACATTCCCAGGACAGGTACAGCACGGGGTTAGATACAGAGTAAAGCTCCCACTACATTGTCCCCATCAAACACTCCCAGGACAGGTACAGCACGGGGTTAGATGCAGAGTAAAGCTCCTTCTACACTGTCCCCATCAAACACTCCCAGGACAGGTACAGCACGGGGTTAGATACAGAGTAAAGTTCCCTCTACTCTGTCCCCATCAAACACTTCCAGGACAGGTACAGCACGGGGTTAGATACAGAGTAGAGCTCCCTTTACACTGTCCCCATCAAACACTCCCAGGACAGGGACAGCACGGGGTTAGATACAGAGTAAAGCTCCCTCCACACTGTCCCCATCAAACACTCCCAGGGCAGGTACAGAACGGGATTAGATACAGAGTACAGCTCCCTCGACACTGTCTCCATCACACATTCCCAGGACAGGTACAGCACGGGGTTAGATACAGAGTAAAGCTCCCTCTACACTGTCCCCATCACACATTCCCAGGACAGGTACAGCACGGGTTTAGATACAGAGTAAAGCTCCCTCTACACTGTCCCCATCACACACTCCCAGGTCAGGTACAGCACGGGGTTAGATACAGAGTAAAGCTGCCTCTACACTGTCCCCATCAAACACTCCCAGGACAGGTACAGCATGGGGTTAGATACAGAGTAAAGCTCCCTCTACACTGTCCCCATCAAACACTCCCAGGACAGGTACAGCACAGGGTTAGATACAGAGTAAAGCTCCCTCTACTCTGTCCCCATCAAACACTCCCAGGACAGGTACAGCACGGGGTTAGATACAGAGTAAAGCTCCCTCTACACTGTCCCCATCAAACACTCCCAGGACAGGTACAGCACGGGGTTAGATACAGAGTAAAGCCCCCTCTACACTGTCCCCATCAAACACTCCCAGGACAGGTACAGCACGGGGTTAGATACAGAGTAAAGCTCCCTCTACACTGTCCCCATCAAACACTCCCAGGACAGGGACAGCACGGGGTTAGATACAGAGTAAAGCTCCCTCTACAGTGTCCCCATCAAATACTCCCAGGACAGGTACAGCACGGGGTTAGATACAGAGTAAAGCTCCCTCTACACTGTCCCCATCAAACACTCCCAGGACAGGTACAGCACGGGGTTAGATACAGAGTAAAGCTCCCTCTACACTGTCCCCATCAAACACTCCCAGGACAGGTACAGCACGGGGTTAGATACAGAGTAAAGCTCCCTCTGCACTGTCCCCATCAAACACTCCCAGGACAGGTACAGCACGGTGTTAGATACAGAGTACAGCTCCCTCTACACTGTCCCCATCAAACACTCCCAGGACAGGTACAGCACGGGGTTAGATACAGAGTAAAGCTCCCTCTACACTGTCCCCATCAAACACCCCCAGGACAGGGACAGCACGGGGTTAGATACAGAGTAAAGCTCCCTCTACAGTGTCCCCATCAAATACTCCCAGGACAGGTACAGCACGGGGTTAGATACAGAGTAAAGCTCCCTCTACACTGTCCCCATCAAACACTCCCAGGACAGGTACAGCACGGGGTTAGATGCAGCACGATCATGTTGAGAAATTACTTTGCCGTCATGTTGTTTTCTGGCAGTAGCGAAACCTCCAGGACCTTGGTGGTCCCTACGACGGCCTCCTGACTGGCGGTGGCCACCATCTTGCCGGTGATGCGGTGGACCTGGTAGAAGGCGTGCGGCCGCAGGTTGCGATCGTCCGCTGTGCCAATGAACATCTGGAGTGTCAGAGGCTTCTCGCTGTAGCCCAGGAGCTGTGGGAAGATACGGCGGATTTACCTGGCTGTCAGAAACCCCTGTGTCCCCCTTCCCCCCCCTTCCCCCCTCAACAGAACATCGTCCAGCTCTGGACTCAGCTGCCAATTATACAATGTAGACCTTTGACCTTTGGGGCCAGATTTAACCCCTTGATTTGACCCATTTCAGAAGGGGGCAGTTGCGGCGTGTTGGGGGAGGGGGGACCTGGAGTCACATGTAGGCCAGACCGTGTAAGGATGGGAGATTTCCCCATCCATAAAGGACATTGGTGAACCAAACAAAAGTCTGAGAACACGCACTAACAGATTCAAAAACAGCTTCTTCCCCGCTCTTACCAATGACCCCCTTATGGACTGACCTGATCTCTTCACACATCTTCCCTACTGAGTAGCACTACACTCCTATATCCTTCACCCGGTGTCAGTGTCTATGTATTTACATTGTGTATTTATGAATGTCCTATTTATCATGTCTGCAACGATCTGGCTGGACTGTACGCAGAACAATACTTTCACTGTACCGCAGTACACGTGACAATAAATCTAAATAGTTTTTTTAAAAAACCAAATCAAAATTGGTTTCTGCCGTCGTCATCAGACTTTTAATTCCGCATCGATTCAACTGCTGTAGTGGGTTAAAACAGCAGCTCCAGGGCAGCACGGTGGTGCAGTGGTTAGCCCTGCTGCCTCACGGCGCCGAGGTCCCAGGTTCGATCCCGGCCCCGGGTCACTGTCCGTGTGGAGTTTGCACATTCTCCCCGTGTCTGCGTGGGTTTCACCCCCACAACCCAAAGATGTGCAGGGTAGGTGGATTGGCCACGCTACATTGCCCCTTCATTGGGAAAAATGAATTGGGTACTCTAAATTTATAAAACAAAACAGCAGCAACCCCAATCATGATGCAAGTGGACATTAGATGAGGAATCACAGAACGGTCATGGGGCAGGAGGATGACATTCTGCCCATCCTGTCTGCACCGTCTCTACAAATGAGCATGTGACATAGTGCCGCCCCCCCCCCCCCCCCCCCCCCCCCCAATGCAGATTGTCTCTATTCAGATAATCGTCCATCGCCCTCCCGGACGCCCCGATTGAATCTGCCTCCACCACACTCCCAGACAGTGCTTCCAGACCCCAACCACTCGCTGTGTGAAAAAGGGTTTTCCTCAAATCACATTGGCTTCTTTTACAAATCGCTTCCAATCTGCGCCCTCTCGTTCCCGATCCTATCACGAAGCCGGAACAGTTTCTCCCCGTCCACTCTGTCCAGACCCCCCCCCCCCCATATGATTTGGAACATCTCTATCAAATCCCCCTCTCGGCCGCCTTCTCTCCAAGGAGAACAGTCCCAACCTCTCCAATCTATCCCCATAACTGAAGTTTCTCATCCCTGGAACCATCCTTGTAAACCTCTTCTGCGCTCTCTCTCTCTCTCCAGTGTGTTCACATCCTTCCTATAGTGCGGCCCCCAGAACTGTGCACAATATTCCAGCTGAGGTCTGACTAGTGTCTGCTATCAGTTCAGTATAACCTCCTTACTCGTGTACTCTATGTCCCTGTTAATAAATCCCAGGATACTGTTGTGGTGAATGTAATATAGAGGTATATATGATAATTCACACTGTCTTTGTAAGCACCGTAGCGCTATCCTACCACTAGGGGGAGTAGCTCTGGGAGTACTCAGGAACGTATACTGGGCTCCACCCTTGGCTCCTCCCACGACTCCTCCCCCTAGTGCTGCTGTATAAATACCCTTGTCCAGGGTCAGCCTGAGTTCACTAAGAGTCCATCAACAGGTAACAGGCTGGCTCTGAAGTAAGTCGATTAAAGCCTAGATTCATATCGGAAACACGTGTCTGGTGAATTGATGGTTCCATCAACTGTATACTTTATTAACTGCTCTCTCCACCTGTCCTACGTCCTTCAATGATCTCTGCTCAGATACACCCAGGTCGCTCTGCTCCTGCACCTCTTTAAGAACTTTACCCCTTATTTACTATCGTCTTTCCACGTTCCTTTGTCCAAAATGCATCACCTCACACTTCTCCACATTGAACTTCATCTGCCACCTGTCTGCCCACTCACCAACTTGTCTCTGTCCCTTTGAAGTTTTACACCGTCTCCCTCACAGTTTCCAACACTTCCAGGTTTTGTGACATCGGTAAGCTTTGAAACTGTCCCCTGTACTCCCAAGATCGGGATCATTTATAGAAACAGGAAAAGGAGATGAGGGAGATGTTCGTCATCCCTTCTTCCGTGTACCCCACAACTGCAAGTTATGTTGCTGTTGTACAGGACGTTGGTGAGGCCGCACCTGGAGTATTGTGTTCAGTTTTGGTCACCTTGCTATCGGAAAGATGTTATTAAACTGGAGAGAGCGCAGGAGAGATTTACAAAGATGTTGCCAGGCAAGGGACTGAGTTATAGGGAGAGATTGGACAGGCCAGGACCTTTTTCTTTGGAGCGTAGGAGACTGGGGGGGGGGGGGGGGTGGTCTTATAGAGGTGTATAATATCATGAGAGGCATGGATAAGGTGAATGCACTCAGTCTTTTTCCCAGGGTTGGGGAATCGAGGTCTAGAGGGCACAGGTTTAAGAGGGGAAATAATTTTTTCTTTTCTTTTATAAATTTAGAGTACCCAATTATTTTTTTTTCCAATTAAGGGGCAATTTTAGTGTGGCAAATCCACCTAACCTGTACATCTTAGGGTTGTGGGGGTGAAACCCACGCAGATATGGAGACATTTGGAATACTGCGTGCAGTTCTGGTCGCCACATTACCAGAAGGATGTGGATGCTTTGGAGAGGGTGCAGAGGAGGTTCACCAGGATGTTGCCTGGTATGGAGGGTTCTAGCTATGAAGAAAGGTTGAATAGATTAGGATTGTTTTCGTTGGAAAGACGGAGGTTGAGGGGGGGCCTGATTGAGGCATACAAAATGATGAGAGGTCTGGACAGGGTGAATAGCAACAAGCTTTTCCCAAGAGTGGGGGTGTCAGTTACAAGGGGTCACGATTTCAAGGTAAGAGGGGGAAAGTTTAAGGAAGATGGGCGTGGAAAGTTTTTTACGCAGAGGGTGGTGGGTTCCTGGAACGGTTTGCCAGCGGAGGTGGTAGAGGCGGGCACGATAGCATCATTTAAGATGCATGTGGACAGATATATGAACGGGTGGGGAACAGAGGGAAGTAGACCTTGGAAAATAGGCGACAGGTTTAGATAAAGGATCTGGATCGGCGCCGGCTGGGAGGGCCGAAGGGCCTGTTCCTGTGCTGTAATTTTCTTTGTTCTTTAATGTGCAAACCCCACACGGACAGTGACCCAGGCCAGGGATTCGAACCCGGGTCCTCAGCGCCGCAGTCCCAGTGCTAACCACTACGCCACATGCCGCTCTCGAGGGGAAAGAATTAATGGGAACCTAGGACGCAATGTTTTTTTACACAGAGGGTGATATGTCTGTGGAATGAGCTGCCGGAGGAAGTGGTTGAGGCAGGGACATTGACAACATTGAAAAGGCATTTGGACAGATACATGGAGAGGAAAGGTTTAGTGGGAGATGGGCCAAATGGGGTTGGCTTAGATAGGCTTTTTGGTTACCATGGGCCAGTTTGGACCGAAGGGCCTGTATCCTTGCTGTAGGTTCTATGATATCGCAGACCCGAGGGCAGCACAGTGGAGCAGTGGTTAGCATTGGGGCTGGTTTAGCACACTGGGCTAAGTTGCTGGCTTTGAAAGCAGACCCAGGCAGGCCAGCAGCACGGTTCAATTCCCGTTCCGGCCTCCCCGAACAGACGCCGGAATGTGGCGACTAGGGGCTTTTCACAGTAACTTCATTTGAAGCCTACTTGCGACAATAAGCGATTTTCATTTCATTGCTGCCTCACGGCGCCGAGGTCCCAGGTTCGATCCCGGCTCTGGGTCACTGTCCGTGTGGAGTTTTCACTTTATCCCCGTGTTTGCGTGGGTTTCGCTCCCACAACCCAAAGATGTGCAGGATAGGTGGATTGGCCACGCTAAATTGCCCCATAATTGGAAAAAATGAATTGGGTACTCTAAATTTATTGATTTTTTAAAATAAAAAAATGATATAGCAGTCCCACCAGCCTAGTAAATCTGCTCTGTACTGCCTCCAATGATAATATCTATTTGGGGACTAAAACTGTACACACTATTCTAATTGTGATGTGGAGATGCCAGCTGTTGGACTGGGCTGGGCTCAGTAAGAAGTCTGACAACACCAGGTTAAAGTCCAACAGGTTTGTTTCGCATCATTAGCTTTCGGAGCTCCTTCCTCAGGTGAATGCTTTCAGGAATGCTTTCGGAGAGCTGCTCCCATCACCTGAGGAAGGAGCAGCGCTCCGAAAGCTAGTGATTCGAAACAAATCTGTTGGACTTTAACCTGGTGTTGTAAGACTTCTTCCTGTATTCTAATTGTGACCTCACTCTACCGTGTACATTTGCAGCAACACCTCTTTACTTTTATACTCCAGTCCTGTAAAATAAAGGCCAGAATTCCATTTGCCTTCTGCACTTTGTACACTGGCTTTTTAAAATAAAACATTTAAAAAAATATAAATTTAGAGTACCCAATTCATTTTTCCAATTAAGGGGCAATTTACATAGAACATAGAACAGTACAGCACAGAACAGGCCCTTCGGCCCTCGATGTTGTGCCGAGCAATGATCACCCCACTCAAACCCACGCATCCACCCTATACCCGTAACCCAACAACCCCCCCCCCCCCCCCCCCCCCTCCCCCTTAACCTTACTTTTTAGGACACTACGGGCAATTTATCTTGGCCAATCCACCTAACCCGCACATCTTTGGGCTGCGGGAGGAAACCGGAGCACCCGGAGGAAACCCACGCACACACGGGGAGGACGTGCAGACTCCACACAGACAGTGACCCAAGCCGGGAATCGAACCTGGGACCCTGGAGCTGTGAAGCATTTATGCTAACCACCATGCTGCCCCCAAATTTAGCGTGGCCAATCCACCTACCTTGCACATCTTTGGGTTGTGGGGCAGAACACCCCACACAGACATGGGGAGAATGTGCAAACTCCACACGGACAGTGACCTAGAGCCGGGATCGAACCCGGCGCCGTGAGGCAGCAGGGCTAACCCACTCCGCCACCATGCTGCCCTGTATACTGGCTTTGAGTTTCATGAACGAGGACCCCCAAGTCCCTTCACGCTTCAGCTTTCTGCAGACTCTCTTCACTTAAATAATAATCCACCTTCTTTTATTCTTTCTTACAAAATGAACAACCTCGTGTTTTCCCAACGTCGAATTCCATTCGCCAGTTTTCTGCCCACTCACTTAACCTGTCAATACCTTTCCATACACTGTTGATCTCCTGACGGTTAAACCCATCGCTAACTCTGATTCAAGCCCACTGTGACTGATGTCATGTGAGGGTACCTTTAAGAAATGGGTGTTTATAAATGGGTGTGTATGTATGTGTAGTGAGAGTACCTTTAAGAAATGGGTGTTTATTACTGCAGTGATGTCAGAGAGTGGGTGGAGCTGGGCTGTCTGTCAGCTTTTTACTTTTGTTTTAGGCTGTTTGCTGCAGGGTGGGTTTTAGTTTCGTTTTCAGAGCTGGATAGCTGCAGTCACAGCCAGAAGGTGTATTAGAGTCTCTCTCTGTAATCTAAAGACTGTAACTCGATCCTGGTGATTTAAAACAAATAACAGTAGTGACTTTAACCTGATGTGCTTCTGGTTAAAGGTGTTTTAGGTCTTATGGATTTTAAAAGGAAAGCTTAAAGGGTTACTTAGTGTTGTATTCTTTGGGGGTTGTATTTGAATTAATGGTTGCTAAGATGTTCACTGTATGTTTTAAAGAGGTTAACTTGAGTTAATAGAATAAACATTGTTTTGCTTTAAAAAATACTTTTCCATTTCGGCTGTACCACCCCTGTAGAGTGGGCCGTGTGCTCCCCATACCACAATCTAGTAAAAGTTGTGGGTCAGGTGAACTCCATGATACACTTTGGGGTTCTCTAAACCCTGGCCCATAACACTGAGATGCAGGATTCTGCTGCAGAATGAGGTGGGTGGATTCAGCTGGGTGTGTGGAGGCCAGCACCTTTGGGAGATGGGTGTGGGGGAAGGGAACAAGGCTGTGAGTAGAGAAATAGGAGGTGCAGAGCTATGTTGCCTTTATTTTAAAAACATTTTATTAAGGCATTTATGATTTCATAACAACAGAGTTATGTTTCCATTATGGAACCCCCTCCCATCTCAAATAATGAATGTACAAGTTTTTTATATATTCTATTTTATATTTCTGGCAGCAATATTATTCACAACCCTGGTTTAAAATGCATACAGGTAATATTTCTGCTAAAGGTGTAATTAAGGTGTCGTAAAAGGTTAGGTAATCATTCATTCCAACCACTTAGTTGTTTACCGAGAGATGGTGAATGGAATTTTGTTTCAGAAAGGAGGTTCCCTGGGGTGTAGATAATTTGAGGGAGTGTTCAGTCCCAGCTAAGCAGGCCGTAGGGACATCTTAGTGGGGTGCAGATGATGAAATTAATGGGAGGAGCCAGATCTGTCTGTAGTTTTTGGCAGTTTTCGATAGGATCGGAGTCTGACAAGACAGAGGGATTTTCAGGTTATGCCTGAAAGGGTCTCTCTCCAAAGGTCTACATAGAAAACAGCAAGTAACCCTGATTGATAACTTTATTTTATTTTTTTATTTGGTTTTATTACTTTATCAGAGTTACAAAGCCAGAGCTCAAGAGTGTGGACAGGGGCAAACCC